>NC_135497.1:359239108-359439331 GCF_052857255.1 Amblyomma americanum
GCGGCGAACAACACAGCGCGCATCCAAAGCGCGTTCACCACGAAGCTTGCGGCTTGCTGCCCGTTTGTTCGGCGCGGAAGCAATGCTGGCGTCCGTGGCATCGGGTTTGTTGAGAACGATGTGCCGACGAACTACGACTTCAACTTGAGTCCCATGCGTTTCGGCAAGGCGCCTGGCAGCGCTTCTACGTGGTTTGCCACTCCGCGCGTCCGTTTCACCGTACGTAGCAGAGCGATCTGTCTAACGGGCAAGGCGTTCCGTGGACTCCCTGGCAGTGCTGCAATACGCTGTCTCGTTCCACTCTTAAAGGCGAAGCTTAAGAGTCCTCCAATTTTTTTTACTCTTTCCATGCCCAGATAATTTGTTTAGCACTGGTACTGAATCTCTGCATGTGTTGAAGTTTCTTCTTTTGGGTGGGGATATTGAACTAAACCCCGGGCCTCCGAAGGATGATCCTAGCAAGAATCATAACGACGTTGTCGATTTACTAAAAGCACTGAATGGTAAAATGGACAAATATAACTCGGAAGTGCTGTCCCAGATAGCGAAATAAAGTAAGTGCAAATAAATCTTTAACAGAAAATGAGCGATTTTCATGACCGACTAACGGCTGTGGAAGTTAACATTGCGGCTTCACGTTCCTACTCTGGAAATTATATTGCCTGTACAGTATCGGACGCTATTCAAACTGAAACGACCGCCCTTGGTAGACGTTTAGGCGAACTGGAATAGAGATCAAGGCGTGAGAACTTGCTGTTCTACGGTTTTCCTGATCAGCAGTCAGAATCATGGGCGGAATCGGAAAAAAAAAGGTTCGCGACGCTATTTTATCATTAAACATGCAGCTAGGTGATTAAGCCATTGCCCGAGCGCATAGGTTGGGCAAGTTTGTTCAAGCTAGTGCCGACTGGTGATAGCCAAGTTCTCAAGCTACAAAATCAAAGAAGCCATTTTTTCCGATAGGTCAAATCTAAAATCATCAGGCGTCAGTGTTCGCGAAGTGTCTGGCTATTTGCACATCACAAAAAAAAACTATGATTATGTTAAAGTCAGCGGTCAGCAGTTCTCATTTGATACAACCACCTCTTGACAACAAAAAATGCTTTATCTACCTCCTCTCGACGGGCATTGTCTATGAATGCGAATGTGGTAATCATAATGATACGTCTGCGCATGTCAACGCTGCGGAACCTGCATCTCCTGAAAATGGCTCACCTTTATCTTAGCAGTCAAACTGTGCTCGTGATTCTGCAAGCGAAATTTTCCTTTTTTCAAACATTCAAAGTCCAATGAACAAACGTGATGACCTGTGCTTCCTCATTGACACTTTTAAAGCCGATGTTTGCATACTTACTGAGACTTTGCTCAACACAACGATTTCTAACAACAAACTTTTCACCTGCGGAAAGTTGTTTAACATATATTGCTGTGATCATGCTCTTAGATCTGGCGGAGGTGACCTAAATGCCACTGCAGACCATATTCACAGTTTTAATATTCCTATTGTTTCCTCCTTAGGAATGGTGTGCGCATGTATACGCATTAACCACCGTGCATGCTATTACCCCCCTACTGCCCCTTCCTCATTTTGTACCGATCTTCATGATGTATTAATTAATATCATCAGCATCCCAGATTCACCTATATTCCTGCTGGGTGATTTTAATTACCTTAAAATAAGTTGATCCGCCCCCGTTCCGTTTGCCTCAGACCAGTCATCTGAAACCGCAGCATTTCTAAACGTGTGCGCTGATTTCAACTTCTCGCAAATCATAATGCAACCAACGCTCACTACGCCAACTAGTTGCAATATCCTAGACTTGATTCTGACTACTTCCCCGATGTTGTTCATTAACTAACTTTTCTACCGGGTCTCAGTGATTACAGTATTATTCTGTTCTCGTTTGCAGGAACTATGAGTCGCTCCGCGCCACCACCAAAGTTCATAAGAAATTACAAGTAGACTTTGCTTCGATAAATAGAGAACTCGGAATATTTTGGTTGAATACCTACCAAAAGTGGTGTTTGTTTAAAAAAAAGTCAATTTGCTAACAGATAAATACATACCCCGACGTGTCATATCGGGCAGGCAGCGACCCCTGGTTCAACATTTCCTTAAACGGCTACTAAATAAAAAGAAGATATTGTTTCGCAAGGCAAAACTTAGCAGTGGGCACGATGACTCGGTTGCCCATCAGATATCTAACTCTCTATACAAAAGTGCAATGAAGAGAACTAAACAAGAATTTTTTTTCAAAAGACCCTGCCTTCTTTCCTGATTAGATTCTAAAAACTTCTGGAACAATATTAGTGGCTCAAAAAATCCAACATAACTTTATCCAATGAAAATGGCGTTGTTATTTCTAGTGTTGCGATGCATTTAATGAAGTATTTTCAAATATAATGCAGTTTGTTTCCCTGCCTGTTACCGATGACATGAATTTTCTACCATTGGACACTGTACGTATTGACTTCTTAGTGTGCATAACTCAATTAAGAACCTAAAACTGTCTTCGTCCTCAGGTGTAGATGGTGTTAATTGGAAGTTTTTGAAGAGTACTGATGTGTACTCATCCATAATCCTCTCTAACCTGATTACTCAATTTTTGAATTCTTCATTGTTACCAAACGATTGGAAGGTGGGCGCGGTGGTACCGTCACCCACTAACTATAGACCAATTTCCTTAACTAGCGTTCCATGCAAAATCTTAGAACGTATAATGTATTGCAACCTGGTTAATTTTCTTGAAAATAACTCATTCTTTACGCCACATCAGCATGGGTTTCGCAAATCTTTTTCATGTGAGGCACAGCTCATATCTTTCACTGATGGCCTTCTTGCTGCCATACTCCCTGGATCCTACATCGACTGCATATTTCTAGATTTATCCAAAGCGTTTGATCTTGTTAACCATCAATTACTTTGTTTGAAGCTTAGCAGGCTTAACATTGATCCCAACCTTTTAGTATGGATCGAAAATTTTCTTCTAACAGAACATAGTTTGTATATGCCAATAACTCTGATTCTTCTTCTCCAGTTTACTCCAGTGTACCCCAGGGTTCTGTCCTGGGACCATTACTTTTCCTTATTTACATTAATGACTTGCCTGACCACATTAACGCTTCTATTAGATTGTTCGCCTATGACTGCTTAATTTAGAGAACGACTTCTTTTCTCTCTGACTCTGCCCAACTTCAGTCTGACATTAATAGTATATCTGACTGGCGTAACACCTGGAACATGCGCCTTATCCCTAATAAGTGCAAAGCAACGCAAATTTCCCGGAACCCGCCTCCTGTTTTCACTGCCGTTTTTGACTACCAGATCGATGGCCTTTCCTTAGAACACGTGACGTCTTAAAAATACCGAGGTGTTTACATACCAACCGTCTGTCCAGGCAAACACATATAAACTTCATTTGTAGCAATGCCAATCGCATGCTTGGGTATTTAAGGCAAAATTTCACTATGGCACCATCCTCTATAAAAATGTTACTCTGCAAATCACTCGTACGCTCAAAACTGGAATATGCATGCTTGGTATGGGATCTTGGTCTCAAATGTCACACTCAAACCTTGGAGTCTGTGCAAAATTGCTGTGCAAGATTCATATTTCACAACTACTCTCGTTTATCTGGTGTATCAAATATGAAAGCTAATTTGAACCTTCCACTTATTTCCTTACGAAGAAAAGTGTCTCGCTTATCTCTCTTTTACAAAATTTATCATCACAATCGCCATCTTAAAGAAGCGCTTCTCTCTGAACCTGAATACATTTCATCCCGTAGAGACCACCTTCATAAGGTAGGCATCCCCTTTTGTCGCATGAACACATATTTGCACTCATTTATTCCCAAGACAAGCAATGAATGGAACCACCTGCCCATCTCAATCGAAGGACTTTGCACCTCTCTGTACATATCTATGACCTAGCATACAGCATTTATGGCCACTGTCTATGTATCAAGAATGGCTTGGCGGAATTGATCTGATCGAGCCACTGCTTTCTACAAGCGTTCGTTTTGGTCCCAAGGAAGGACGTAAAGAAAAAAATTGCTGATGGTTTAGCTCCGGTTAAAGCTAGTGTGTGCGCGATAGCTTCATACGTGATCCATCGACATGACTTCCCGCAGTCGCCGTTGATGTCGGTAGCAGTATACACACAGACTTTCTGCTTCTTCACCCATCGTTCATCTGAAGAACGAGCACTTAGTACCCTCCATTATAGTTTTCAAATTTCTTCTCCCACTGTAGCCTTTGCTAGACACCAAAGAAATGATGCCCACCGGCCATCCTCCTTAGTTTGTATCTCAGTTCAGTGATGGCTGCGAAGCACTTACAAGGAAGCATTGTACATTACAAGGCAGCAAAAAAACTTTCTTTCACGTATGGACCTCCTTCACCACGCGACGTCACGAAGATGCGGTGGCGCTGATGTTAGCAGCGACTTTCGCATGGTAGGCAAAACAGGTTCCGCTTGCCCGTGCCTACCGCAGCTGCCGCAGCTACCGGCGGCTGCTTCAAGCCTGTGCACTGCAGAAGCAGCATGTATTGACGAGCTGCGTCACTGCTGGATCCGCGTAGTAGCATGAAAAATATTAAATTAGCCTCGATAGGTTTCTCGCGCATAAATGCCGCATTCGGAAACTGGCTAACAGGCATTGGGCCACGGTAGTAAAGCGCGAAGTCTGGAAGTCGATAGGCACTGCCACTCAATGCGCTCAATAGCATGCGAGTTACTGCGTTCATTCACCTGAACTTCAGGATAGTAGGCTGATAATTGCTCAAGGAAAAAAAAGACATATGCAGCTGCACACGTACTTATCACCTTGAGACGGAGTGCACGGGGCGCCGACAGGTTCACTCGCCCCCAAAGAATGCGTTTTTTTTTTGTTAATAGCACACCATGTTTTAATGGCGCGTTTTATCACATTTAATATTTACTTGAAACTGTTTCTTAATATGACGACGTAATTATTTAATTCGAGTAGAAAGAAGTCTGGTTAAGTTGTGTCAATCTTGCGCGGTCGCGTTGGTGTGCTTAGAATAGCGTACCTTAAGTGTGCTAAACGCCATATGCTTTTTCATTGCATCAAGCATGTGTCATGCTTCATGAGGTAGTATATGATCGCGAAGCTTGTTTGGAAAGAAGCAGCCGCAGGCGTACTGCTAAGACACGTGGCGAGATTGAGAGGGGACGCGGCAATGAAAAGTGTTTTCGTTTTTTATGCATGCGATACGTAACTAAACTTGGCGCAAATATGAATTAATTCCTACGCTAGTTTCAGTAATTTCTTTTATTTATAGCCATACCTGGTGCAGTTCTGGGTAATTATAATTAACACCGTCGTCAAGTCTCCCCAAGGTCTCAAATAATTGAGTAGATAGTGCGCAGTTTTTTTATGCCAGCATGTACATAAAGCCCTGTTCTGTACGATGACGCGATTAGTTCTTTTTCTATATGATCAGTACTTATGCATGCATAGTTACATGAAAACGTTTCTTACAAGATATAACTAACACAGTATACTTACTGCACGTGTAGGGAAAAAAAATTGAGAGATTTATTACGCTCCTCAACGCCTCAGGAATAGTTTGCGACAAATGGAATCATTTGATTTTCATGCGAATTACGAAGGTGAGTGATCCAGTCGCAGAAATTATGAGAGGTCGCAAAACGAACCTTAAAGTTTATTCCCTCGTTTATGGCATCTTCGCTTTCGCTTTGGTCAAAGAAATGCGGCACTGAAATCAAAGAAATTACCTCACAATTTTTGACGACCGTACTTCTAAAAAGCGTAATTTATAAATTTCTACTCAATATTTTGCTATAATTTTTTGCCACGAAACTAGACTTCAGGGCTAGGAAAGAAAATAATTCTAGAAATCAAAAATTTTCACCAAATCCACCAGCTTAACAAGAGGACAAGTCGGCCTGGCTGGTGCGTGGTCATGCGGCTAAAAACAGCGCGAAGCGAGACAGGAGATCAGGGACACGACGCTGTCCCCACTTTTCGCACAGCGCGACACGTATGCCAACAGACGATGAGCGCACGTCTGCTCCGCCGAAACAACGCCAGCACTTCGCCTCATTGCTGTCCCGAAGTAAAATCATTCAGGCTAGTGCAGAGTGTCAAGACTTATTTTATTCAATGCCTAGCGTATAAATCAATGGCAGGAAAGCTTTCTACATGTTTACTACTAACCATATATACAATACACAGTGGCAAACTATTTCTCTTTATAGGCCGCACGTGGCCAACGCGAGCTCGTGTACTTCAACAAATTACAGGTTCGAAGCATCGACCATTGCTATGATTCGCAGAAACTGGAAAAGCGCCTACAAGCCTTGAAAACACGCGCTCAACACCTATCCGCGACGCCACTCCCCGACCTTTTGCCTACCACGAGCTCGCTAGCGACTGCAGCGCCACCTCGTTTGTTTGCAAACATGCAGGAGGTCTATAGGGCAAAAACTCATCTCTACTTGATGTGCCATCCCCATTTTTTTTTTTGGAGGACCAACAGGCTTTTCTTATAATGTGCACAGACAACCCATGGATGTTAACTTTTTTTATTTCAGCTCTGTTGTCAGGCATCCACCATAAACCCCCGCAAGACAACTGGACAGGAACTTGAAAGTAAGCCCAACTCGCACCTACTGCACAGCACCGCCATAACCAAATATGACATCACCAACTCTCACCACAGAAGGTGTGCCCTAGCTGCCAGGAAAAAAATTAGCAGGTAAGAGAAAACCGGACAATTGTGAGAAAATAGGGAAGTGAGGCAAAGCAAAGGGCGGGAAAAGGCTACAGCTCATTGGGAAGCAGGGTTCGAAGTGGTCTGTTGCCTCTGCCAAGGTGTCTTGAAGGTCCTAGCACTCGGGAGGCTGCTCGGCCACCAGGATGCCCCTCTTTTTCCCAGCCGCAGCCAAACAGTGTATGGCAAAACATGGGTGGACCATGCCTACATGTTGCGAAGTCTAGCATTGCACTTAATATCTCAACCAAAAGGTCAGTAACCACCTTGAAAGACGTGTAAAGGTGTTTACTGTACTGAACTCTCACCTCTATATCGACAAAAAAAGGGAGTACTGCTGGATTAAAACCAATGCGCCTCGCAGCAATGGCCTCTGTTGGCTTTGTGGTCACCGAGAAGGAAAGTGACGGTAGAGTCAGAGTCAGCGTAAGTCTGCAGTAAAGCTCTGCCCGCATTCATGACCGCCATACAGAATTGTCTGTCAAGGAAGGAGTCCATTTTTTTGTGACTTGAAGGCTCTAACCACCCGACAAAATTACGAGCTCAATTTGGACGCATCTAGCTTCCTTGATATAAACTGTTATAAAGCTCAATTCATTTACTGTTGCAGTTCATCACTGGAGTATTACAGTGGCTCGAGTGATTCCGCTATACAAAAAAAAGGGTGATAACCGAGATGTTTCGAACTACCGCCCCATATCAATATTGCCTGTGTTTTCTAAAGGTCTGGAAAACATCCTATTCAAACTTTCACGTTTCTGCCACAAATATGATATAATCACAAAATCGCAGTATGGCTTCCAAAAACATCGGTCCACAGAACTGGCACTTCTTGACCAAAAAGAATACATTTTGCAAAACTTCGAGGATAAAAACTACGTTCTGGGGATTTTTGTTGACTTTACGCAGGCTTTTGACAACATTAATCACTCTATTCTTTTTGATAAATTACATCACTACGGTATCAGAGGACATGCACTTAATATGTTAATTAGTTATCTCTCTCACAGAAAACAATTTGTTCATGTAAGCCATTTAATATCTAATCAGAAAGCAATAGTCGCAGGCGTACCTCAAGGAAATATTCTTGGTCCCTTACTCTTTAATTTATACATTAATGATATAGTATGTATATCATCTGACCTGAAGTTTGTTATATATGCAGACGACACTAGTATATTTGTGCCTTCATCCTCTTGTGCTGACGCGTTCGTTAAAGGAAACATAGCCTTAAAAAAGTTGGAAGCTTGGACAGACAGTAATCAACTGAATATTAATACAAAAAAACAAAAGCAGTAATTTTTCACCCTAAGGGTAAGCAGCTATCTACCGATTACGATCTTCTGTTTAGAGGTACAAGGATTGAGGTCGTCGAAATAATAAAGGTATTGGGCGTTTTCTTTTCCAAGACGTTGCAATGGGATGACCACGTAAGCCATATTTTGCAGAAATTATGTTCCATAACAGGTATACTCAGTCGAAATCGTTATGTCTTTCCAATGTCTGCAAAACTAGCCATTTATTATGCCTTATTTTCTTCTTACATGAACTATTCTCATTTAGTCTGGGGCACAACGACCAACAAAAACCTTAGTAGTCTTTTAAGGATGCAAAAAAAGGTTTTACGGATCATTAATAATTTGCCTAAGTTTTACTCAAGTAAATTAATCTTCAGAAATCTTAAGGTCATTCCAATAACTAAAATGTATCATTATAAACTCCTACGCGAATATAAACTCAGCATCAAGGAAAATCAAAGGCTGTTTTTGGACATATCGAACTTAGAATTAATAGGCAACGCGGCCTACAATACGAGGACAACAGACCGTTGGAAAGTGCCAAAATGCCGTACGAACTATGGGTTTCAGAGTCTTAGGAATAACCTGCCTCGATTACTAAATGAACATATTAAATCGGGAACAGATATTTTAGGACTAAATTTCCGGAACCTGAAGGCGTTGTTTTATTAATTTGCATGTCCCTAATACACACCACACATTTCATAAACAAAACACCTTGTACAGATATTTAGCCACTGTTTCATTATGACTGCATGTCTTTATTTCCCGACCGTTCCATGAGCTTGTCGCCATACCTTTCATAAAAATGCCAAGTTATAATTTTGTTTGTCTCTGTATATTTCTGTATATTTTTTTTCTGTACATTTGTTTCTGGATTGTGTTGCTTCGTTGCCGTCAATGCCAGGGGGGACCAAGATTTTTTTTTCAAGCCGTAAAAGAACGGCTTTTCTTCTTGGCCCCTTTTACAAAGTGTACGTCATGTTGTGAAGAACAAATAAAAATGAATGAATGAATATTCTACTTCATTATATCACTGTTTCTATTTGGGAGTCTGTGTAAACTCTTTAAAAAGAGCACCTGCTGTGCCCATCAAAGGGCACATTTATTCCAGAACGCTGCAGGCAGAGATCTTTTGGCTCATCTAGAAGGCACACTTGTTCTTTGCCATAACTGAAAATTACTTGAATTAAGTCTGAATTACTTTTTCCCTGCACAACCCGTTCCAACTAAAGACTTCAGGTATGAAGGCTGTGCTTGAACATTTTATTCCTTTCAGCAGATGACCACCTGACTGCAACGTTTCTCTTTGGGAATTTTAATTGGAGAAATGTGTGTCAGTGCTTAGTTGTTGGTCATGTCCATGCAGTTGCGCCACGGGTCTTGCATCCCAGTCCAAGTTTCCATGCTTGTACCTATAAGAGAAAAATAAAGGGAATGAAGTACTGAAACAAACTGTCTCGCTTTATCTCAATTCTTTGTGCACTCTTGTTTACTGCGCTGAATGTAAAATAAAACAATACCATGTGTATACGATGAAAAAATAAATCCGAGCCCAGTAGGTGTTCCAAATTAGTATCAGTCGGTCACAAATGACAATTTAAATTCCCAACTTTCAGTTGCGCTTCTGCAAGACAGAGGGGGAGCCCAACTCGTCCCGAGTCGACGCCGAGCTTCCCACCTCCAGCTACTTTGTGCTGTACTAAGGTTTCCTTTATTTCACGGCACTAATACGAATGTTTTACGTAACGCGGACGACTAGTAACAACCTGTACAGTGCAAGTACTTAGCTCTTGGAAACCACGTGACCTATGGTCGTATGAGAATCTTATGTATTCATGATCGAAGCTGCCTACCATATATTTAAAATCGATGTCGCAAAGCAAGCTTGCATGATCGGTGACTGATGCACACGTCGAAACTATGCTTTGAAACTTCAAACGTCGAATCCCGAAATTTCTATTCAAACAGGGCGCCGTTGCACTCTACATTTTCCAGTAGCAGGTGGCGACTCTAACCAAAATGAGAATTGTCTGCTTCGCTTATTGAAACAATACAGTTGTAAAAGTATAAGTGTTATCATTATACGTTCAGAGAAGCAATGTATTTCTCTCATAAAAAAAAAACAAGTTTAGGTGGTGCCGCGTTCACTTTTTAATCTCGTTTTTGTGGCGCCGCCGCGCTGTGCTCAAGTGCGTAGGCCTAACACTTGCATTCAAGTGTGTGATGTTAAATACTGCATAAACGTCTCTGCGCTTGTAACTTGCTTTCCCTAGTAATTATGCATGCAACCAGACCGCAAAACAAGAAAAAAAGGCAATGTTCGATGCTGATCACCGTTGCAACGTTGGCGAACCGAGACGGAGACGATGCCTCATTTTGGTAAGTCCGCTGCCATCTTTCATGACATCGGAAAATAATGTTAGACGGACGCAGGAAACGACCTATTTTTACTAATTACGGTTGGGTGACGTTAAATGTGACCACACGGTGACAAGGACAGAACCTGCGCCTAGTGCGCTAAGAGCGTGTTCAGCCAGCGAACCGCTTTGTTAAGAGAGCAAAGTGTTTGTTGTAGCCACCGCTGGTAAGGCCGAGTTGAAGGGAACCGCCAGCTAGGTTACCACCTTATCGATGTATTTTTTATGGCTCCCCATAAATCAAACCTGCTGTTCTCCAAATCCTGGGTTCGCTCCAAGCCCGAATGTGACCGTGAACACCGTCGTTCTGCTGCTGAACCCGTCGGAAGTCCTTCACAAACTGCCACAAGACCGAACGTAGTTTCATTTTCAATCCCACTCTTCACCCCAGTATTTCGGCCCCGTGAAACGTTCGCGAAACAAATAAAAAAAAAGGAAAGGGCTGGCGGTTTAGCATTGCTAAGCACGAAATATTGTACGCAAGCACGGTTTTCTTGCAGGTGGCCACCACTGCTACGTACTACGTTAAAGCGCGATTGCAGTGTCCGCCCACCCAAGGTGCCAGTTATGCGCTTTCCCTTACCTCCAAATCCCAACGGGAGCCTGACCTTGCGCTGGTTTTGAGAAAAGGAGAGGTGCATAACTCAATTTGTTCGTGGGCGCCACCGCCTACTCACAGCACGATTGGGATGCCACTGATAATCCACTTTTTTTCACGACGCGACTGCGCATGCGCCCATCCCCTGGCGGCGGTGTCGCGAAACATATTCGAAGGGTCGCGCGCCACTCGAGACCGGCCGTGGAAGTGTAAACAAACCGGCTGCCTACGCGGGGTGCGTTGCTGCAGCCGTCGGGCGTTCAGTGCGACGCATTTGGCAATGCCTACGACATGTGTTGCATACGGCTGCATTGCCCAATATGTAAAGGGAAGCACACTCGGATTTTTTCGCTCTCCGAACGCTCCCCGGGACCGCCTTGCGTGGATAAAAGCCGTTCGCCGGCTCGACGATCGTGGCCGCCATTGGGTACCGTCAAGACTGTACGGTAATCACTTTGTGACAGGTGCGGACGAGGTACTGTGGTTAAATGCGTGTGCAGTCCATCACGAAATGTTTTATTAATGGGCAGGAAGGCCTCGAATGTCACCGCCGCACCCAGACTTCGTTCCGACGCTTTTTGCTAAAGCAAGAAGGCCAAATGGGCAAGTGCTGTGAGCCGCTTTCAACGCGCGGTGGAGCGGACAACGAACAAGAAGCTACGAGAGCATTTACGCATGGTGCTACAATTTTGTCGTAATCTTCTAAGGAAATTTCCTTGTTTATGCCACTACATCTTGGCCAATACCCCCATGTGGGTACGTGCCATGTATTAAGAGGCAGAAGCAGAAGGTGCGTTATGTGTGTGTTCGCATCATATCCATGATGAAAAGCTCTGCGTGGTTTCGTCGGAATGGCTCAATGTGCGCTCCTCGCGTACGTCTTTATGGACGCGCATGCTTGTTTAACCTATGCAGCGGTGTGCTGTGGGAAAATAAAGTAAAATGCTAGCAGAGCTGCCATGTTGCGAGTACGCTTGTGCTTTTATCGCTCGTGTAGCTATTCGGAAGCGCTTGAGCACAACGATTGCTTGTGATAACTTGGTTTGGTTTGGTTTAGTGGTGTTTAACGTCCCAAAGCGACTCAGGCTATGAGGGACGCCGTAGTGAAAGGCTCCGGAAATTTCGACCACCTGGGGTTCTTTAATGTGCACTGACATCGCACAGTACACGGGCCTCTAGAATTTCGCCTCCATCGAAATTCTGCCGCCGCGGCCGGGATCAAACCGCGTCTTTCGGGCCAGCAGCCGAGCGCCATGACCACTCAGCCACCGCGGCGGGATTGTGAAAACTGTTGTCCCCAGTCGTTTTCTGTGCTACGGCGTGCACGATGTAGTATCCACCTTTCATGGATGGATGATCGGAGATGCTGAAGAATTTGCTCTTCGGTGGGCTCAGCAGCCTGCCTCTGACTTCGCACACAGCCACCAGTCAATCCTATAAATCCTCCAGGCACCAGGTGCTGCCCAGGACACGCCATCGTTGACAGATTCCTACAAAACGTGCTCCGCAGCGGCACTAACTCTGGCCGGGTTGGGCGCACAGTACCCTTCCAATGAGCTTCCAGCGCTGTACGCGAGGTGGCAGCACAGGAACATGAAAAAGACGGATTACACTTGCTACTCATAGGCTTCACACACACACACATGCCGCTGAAACCCGAGGAGTGCGGCTAGAAGTGCTTTCTCAGTAGCATGTTAACGAAAGTGTGTGCTATGAAACTGCAGTGTTGTCTCATTGGATAGAGGCAATTACATTTATGCTAATGCAAGTCATCAGTCGAATTTCGAGAGGAAAATTCTAGAGGCCCGTGTACTGTGCACGTTAAAAAGAGCCCCACGTGGTTGAAATTTCCAGAGCCGTTCACTAGGACTTCCCTCCTGGCCAGAGTCTCTTTGGGACGTTAAACCTTATAAAGGACATGTAAACTTGGTGTACCCTCATGTACCAGGATCATCAGTCAACTTTTTACAAGCACTCTAAATGTTCATGCACAAATACAACCTAGGTCCTTCCAATTTTATCTGTCTTGGGATTCCAACATGCGGGACATTCATATATTGGCCCTCTCTATCGACGTGTGGTCATGATGCCACTTTTGTCAGAGAAGCGATAAATTTCAGCCTGTTATGCACCCGGTGTTTCTTAGCTTGAACCTTGCCATGAATGGTAACAGTTATGAATTGGTACAGGCAATTTTGGTCACAACGGTTCGTTTCTCTTTCGTGCATTGCTCCCAAACCACCCTTCGTTCTTACCACATTTAGCGATTTCAATGATGCTGACAACGCTTCTCTTATAGATGCATTGGCTGATGACTCTAGAAAAGAAAAGTGCTACCACATGCATCCACAGAACAAGAGACGGAATACTAGACACAAACGCTGACTGTCGAGTAAATTTTATTGATGGAAGGGGAACGCCTTATAAAGGCGAGGAACAGGTGGGAAAATGACGGGAGCGACACAGTCTGGAATGACGACAGCATCGAAGAAAATCAAAACAACATACCAAATAAACAAATTAAAAACAACTCAGTTGTTGGCCACGTCTAAAAAGTCGACTTCTACAGCAAAGACCGACAATGGCGGGGTGCTAACACATCTAGTGCCATATTTCTTTATGTCGTACATTTCCAAGCTGACAGGTGCCGTCTTGTCCGCACTCTTGCCGAGAATCTTGGTCTCTCCAAACCGAGCCACGCATCCTTTGCATTTACAAACGTGCGCATCCAAATTTGCGTATTTGTCCTTTAAATCACTTAAATCTTGGGCATGTTCCCCTAAACATTCATTGATGCAACAGCCACTTTGGCCGCCATAAAGCTTTCCACGTGTCATGGGAATACATATAGCGCCACATGTCATTTGTACTTTTCGAAATCTCGATTTGCAGAATGAAAGTGTGGCAAGAAGTGAAACGAAGTGCAGGACGGGCACTTGATATTTATCGTAATGAAATATGCCTCTGTTCACAGTTCGCTTTGGTTGCATGGCAAAATACTTTTGGGGCGTGGAAGTCGTTTGTATGAACAGGCCTTGGCAGTGTTGACTGCTGTGTATGAAACTGAGTACACAAACCTGATGCTGACTGTGCTTGTGTCAGAAATATATTACCATCAGACTTACTGTGGAAAATATAACAAATGCCACTTTAGCCTGGAAAATTTTACTTTTGCAGTTCGACAGGCACACCGTTGGCAGTGTGGCTGCCATTTGCAGCTGGCATCAGCCGGAACCATATCATCTCCCCCTGTAAGTATACTCTTCAGCATCATTTACTGTTTTAAGCATGGCGAACCTATGGTAGTAGCTTACCGACTGAAATAATAAAGATATTTTGTTTGAAGGTGTGTTGGTCTGTTCTTATATTTTTCATGGACAGAAAACATTGACAGGAAAAAAAGATTCGACTTTGGTTTCCTAATCAGAAGAGAAAGTTCTAGAAGAGCTACATGCACTGCAGCATTCTGAATGGCACTGGATGAACTGCTCGTCAGTCTCTGGCAGAGTGCTTGAATTGTGCTGTACAGCAAAGGAAACAATATTGTGGTGCGTTAGCTGCTGTGTTAGATACAAGGAACTTATGTAACATATCATATAAGGTTTTTGATGTCAGGTTGCACTTGGACCGAGCGATTTTCTGTGGTGGTGGTGGTGGTAAAAATTTTATTTTCGTCAAAATTCATTCAAAGGTGCTCTTTCGTAGATCGAGTGGGGTCTCCATTGCGCTTTTCATTCCTTGCTTAACTGCTGGTCGCGTGATGTGGCCAGGAGCCCTTGGCGCTCGGCGACTTCCAAAGCTCGGCTCACAGCCCGGAATTGGGTCTTCGGGTCGGAGCTGAGCACCGCAACCCAATTGTCTTTGAAAAAAATTCAATGATATCTTGCATCTTAATAAGCTGTAAACAAGTCTGCGCTTGATATCCAAATTTTTTTACATAAATGCACTCAACCTCATGATAGAAAGAGCACCAAGTTTTCTCCCTTTCTTTCTCCTATCTGAAAACAGGTGACTTCAAAATGAGCCTTATCAACGTTATTGTTGCGGCGTTGACAGTACGGGCAATGGTGGATGTACTTGACGATGAAGTTATAAATGCCGCGCCAGTAGTACTGGAGATGGATTCAAGAATGAGTCTTGAATACTCCCATGTGGAAACAGGTGCAGATTTGGTACCGGAGATGTCGGGGAATGACGAGAAGCCATTTCCGTCCATCAGTTATCACGAATTGCAAGATGTTAAGCTTGGTATCGCGGGACGCTGGAGCCATAGATGGATCGGAGAGATAGTCTTGAAGAGAGACAATCTATTAATCTTTATGTTGCTCAGAAGGCACGTTGCAGGTGGTGAGCGAAGGCCCAGCAGATTCTAGGGCGGAGAGGCTGGCAATCACGACCGGTAGCGGGGAGGAGGACAGGGCATCAGTGTCCTGATCTTGTGGCCCAACCGATTAACGACACGTATGTTATATTCTTGTAGACGGAGAGCCCATCGAGCCAGACGACCGGAGGAATCTTTTAACGGAGAAAGCCTACATAGGGCATCGTGGTCGGAGACCACGTCAAAAGGACTGCCCTAGAGAAAAAGTAGAAACTTGCCAAGGGCCCAGACAATGTCCAAGCACTCTCATTTCATCAGAGTAGTTGGATTTGGCTTCCATGAGGGTGCAGCTGGCATAAGAAAACACATATTCCTTGAATCCAGACTTGCGCTGACCAAGCAGAGCACAAAGTCCGATACCACTGCCGTCCGTGTGTACTTCGGTTGGGGCTTGCGGGTCGAAGTGGCGCAAGATTGGTGGTGCCGTGAGGAGACTGCGCAAGGTGTTGTAGGCCTCATCAAATGCAGACGACCAACTTGAAAAATCCACATTGCTGCCGACAAGCTGTGTTAAAGGGGCAACAATGGCGGCGAAGTTGAAAATAAAACGTTGAAAATAGGAACAAAGACCTATGAAGCTGCACAGTTCCTTAATGAAAGTAGGCTTTGGAAACACAATCACAGCATGAAGTTTGGATGGATGGATGGATGGATGGATGGATGGATGGATGGATGGATGGATGGATGGATGGATGGATGGATGGATGGATGGATGGATGGATGGATGGATGGATGGATGGATGGATGGATGGATGGATGGATGGATGGATGGATGGATGGATGGATGGATGGATGGATGGATGGATGGATGGATGGATGGATGGATGGATGGATGGATGGATGGATGGATGGATGGATGGATGGATGGATGGATGGATGGATGGATGGATGGATGGATGGATGGATGGATGGATGGATGGATGGATGGATGGATGGATGGATGGATGGATGGATGGATGGATGGATGGATGGATGGATGGATGGATGGATGGATGGATGGATGGATGGATGGATGGATGGATGGATGGATGGATGGATGGATGGATGGATGGATGGATGGATGGATGGATGGATGGATGGATGGATGGATGGATGGATGGATGGATGGATGGATGGATGGATGGATGGATGGATGGATGGATGGATGGATGGATGGATGGATGGATGGATGGATGGATGGATGGATGGATGGATGGATGGATGGATGGATGGATGGATGGATGGATGGATGGATGGATGGATGGATGGATGGATGGATGGATGGATGGATGGATGGATGGATGGATGGATGGATGGATGGATGGATGGATGGATGGATGGATGGATGGATGGATGGATGGATGGATGGATGGATGGATGGATGGATGGATGGATGGATGGATGGATGGATGGATGGATGGATGGATGGATGGATGGATGGATGGATGGATGGATGGATGGATGGATGGATGGATGGATGGATGGATGGATGGATGGATGGATGGATGGATGGATGGATGGATGGATGGATGGATGGATGGATGGATGGATGGATGGATGGATGGATGGATGGATGGATGGATGGATGGATGGATGGATGGATGGATGGATGGATGGATGGATGGATGGATGGATGGATGGATGGATGGATGGATGGATGGATGGATAAGGCTGAACCCTTTAAATCGGGGCGGTGGCTCAAGCCACCTATCCATGACTTATGAAATTTTACTCTACTTAATTTTAGCCACCAATCGGATAACCTTCGCTTGGTTACTTCTACCTGCTTAAAATCTACTTTCCCTTCACTGACCTTAAACCCAAATGCCTTGGATAAATCAGCCCCGCTGCCTTCCACTGTAGGGTGAAGCCCTTTACAGAAAAGTATCAAGTGTTCAGCCGTACGCTTCCTCCTCCTCTCCGCACGCAACGCACAACGTGTCTATCGCGTGGTACCTGACTCTATATGTCTCAGTCCGCAAAACTCCCGCCCTAGCCTCAAACAACAAAGAGCTTCTCCTACAATTATCATAGATATTTTCTCTGGCAATTTCCTGCTTAAAAATCCTGTGTGTTCCCAGTGCCGATTTCGTGAGCATCCCTGTTTTCCACAAAGCTCTCTCTGTTTCTTTAACCTTTTTCTTAACCGATAATTGCTGATTTGCCCCCTTACTGCTGCCCAGATATTTGCTTGTCTATTTTCTAGTTCGCTTTCTCCTTTTCGTGTCAACATTACTTATGTACAGGTATCTGAAGACTTTCCTAGCCCACTGCTTTTCCTCCATTTTTCTCAATCGCTCCTCAAATGCTATCTTACTGCTAGCCTCTCTGCTCTCGGTTTGGTTTGGTTTATAAGGGTTTAACGTCCCAAAGCGACTCAGGCTATGAGAGACACCGTAGTGAAGGGCTTCGGGAATTTCGACCACCTGGGGTTCTTTAACATGCACTGAGATCGCACAGTACACAACTGTTCAGTGCGACGCATTTGGCAATGCCTACGACATGTGTTGCATACGGCTGCATTGCCCAATATGTAAAGGGAAGCACACTCGGATTTTTTCGCTCTCCGAACGCTCCCCGGGACCGCCTTGCGTGGATAAAAGCCGTTCGCCGGCTCGACGATCGTGGCCGCCATTGGGTACCGTCAAGACTGTACGGTAATCACTTTGTGACAGGTGCGGACGAGGTACTGTGGTTAAATGCGTGTGCAGTCCATCACGAAATGTTTTATTAATGGGCAGGAAGGCCTCGAATGTCACCGCCGCACCCAGACTTCGTTCCGACGCTTTTTGCTAAAGCAAGAAGGCCAAATGGGCAAGTGCTGTGAGCCGCTTTCAACGCGCGGTGGAGCGGACAACGAACAAGAAGCTACGAGAGCATTTACGCATGGTGCTACAATTTTGTCGTAATCTTCTAAGGAAATTTCCTTGTTTATGCCACTACATCTTGGCCAATACCCCCATGTGGGTACGTGCCATGTATTAAGAGGCAGAAGCAGAAGGTGCGTTATGTGTGTGTTCGCATCATATCCATGATGAAAAGCTCTGCGTGGTTTCGTCGGAATGGCTCAATGTGCGCTCCTCGCGTACGTCTTTATGGACGCGCATGCTTGTTTAACCTATGCAGCGGTGTGCTGTGGGAAAATAAAGTAAAATGCTAGCAGAGCTGCCATGTTGCGAGTACGCTTGTGCTTTTATCGCTCGTGTAGCTATTCGGAAGCGCTTGAGCACAACGATTGCTTGTGATAACTTGGTTTGGTTTGGTTTAGTGGTGTTTAACGTCCCAAAGCGACTCAGGCTATGAGGGACGCCGTAGTGAAAGGCTCCGGAAATTTCGACCACCTGGGGTTCTTTAACGTGCACTGACATCGCACAGTACACGGGCCTCTAGAATTTCGCCTCCATCGAAATTCTGCCGCCGCGGCCGGGATCAAACCGCGTCTTTCGGGCCAGCAGCCGAGCGCCATGACCACTCAGCCACCGCGGCGGGATTGTGAAAACTGTTGTCCCCAGTCGTTTTCTGTGCTACGGCGTGCACGATGTAGTATCCACCTTTCATGGATGGCAGGCATATACAGCGGAAAACGCCATTCTCACTGATCGGGGATATTTCATTGAACATTATGTTCCGAATGTAGCCTTCATCTCTGAAGCGGCGGCCCTTGCTCAGCTGGCGATCGCATCGCATGCCGCATGATCGGAGATACTGAAGAATTTGCTCTTCGGTGGGCTCAGCAGCCTGCCTCTGACTTCGCACACAGCCACCAGTCAATCCTATAAATCCTCCAGGCACCAGGTGCTGCCCAGGACACGCCATCGTTGACAGATTCCTACAAAACGTGCTCCGCAGCGGCACTAACTCTGGCCGGGTTGGGCGCACAGTACCCTTCCAATGAGCTTCCAGCGCTGTACGCGAGGTGGCAGCACAGGAACATGAAAAAGACGGATTACACTTGCTACTCATAGGCTTCACACACACACACATGCCGCTGAAACCCGAGGAGTGCGGCTAGAAGTGCTTTCTCAGTAGCATGTTAACGAAAGTGTGTGCTATGAAACTGCAGTGTTGTCTCATTGGATAGAGGCAATTACATTTATGCTAATGCAAGTCATCAGTCGAATTTCGAGAGGAAAATTCTAGAGGCCCGTGTACTGTGCACGTTAAAAAGAGCCCCACGTGGTTGAAATTTCCAGAGCCGTTCACTACGACTTCCCTCCTGGCCAGAGTCTCTTTGGGACGTTAAACCTTATAAAGGACATGTAAACTTGGTGTACCCTCATGTACCAGGATCATCAGTCAACTTTTTACAAGCACTCTAAATGTTCATGCACAAATACAACCTAGGTCCTTCCAATTTTATCCGTCTTGGGATTCCAACATGCGGGACATTCATATATTGGCCCTCTCTATCGACGTGTGGTCATGATGCCACTTTTGTCAGAGAAGCGTTAAATTTCAGCCTGTTATGCACCCGGTGTTTCTTAGCTTGAACCTTGCCATGAATGGTAACAGTTATGAATTGGTACAGGCAATTTTGGTCACAACGGTTCGTTTCTCTTTCGTGCATTGCTCCCAAACCACCCTTCGTTCTTACCACATTTAGCGATTTCAATGATGCTGACAACGCTTCTCTTATAGATGCATCGGCTGATGATTCTAGAAAAGAAAAGTGCTACCACATGCATCCACAGAACAAGAGACGGAATACTAGACACAAACGCTGACTGTCGAGTAAATTTTATTGATGGAAGGGGAACGCCTTATAAAGGCGAGGAACAGGTGGGAAAATGACGGGAGCGACACAGTCTGGAATGACGACAGCATCGAAGAAAATCAAAACAACATACCAAATAAACAAATTAAAAACAACTCAGTTGTTGGCCACGTCTAAAAAGTCGACTTCTACAGCAAAGACCGACAATGGCGGGGTGCTAACACATCTAGTGCCATATTTCTTTATGTGGTACATTTCCAAGCTGACAGGTGCCGTCTTGTCCGCACTCTTGCCGAGAATCTTGGTCTCTCCAAACCGAGCCACGCATCCTTTGCATTTACAAACGTGCGCATCCAAATTTGCGTAATTGTCCTTTAAATCACTTAAATCTTGGGCATGTTCCCCTAAACATTCATTGATGCAACAGCCACTTTGGCCGCCATAAAGCTTTCCACGTGTCATGGGAATACATATAGCGCCACATGTCATTTGTACTTTTCGAAATCTCGATTTGCAGAATGAAAGTGTGGCAAGAAGTGAAACGAAGTGCAGGACGGGCACTTGATATTTATCGTAATGAAATATGCCTCTGTTCACAGTTCGCTTTGGTTGCATGGCAAAATACTTTTGGGGCGTGGAAGTCGTTTGTATGAACAGGCCTTGGCAGTGTTGACTGCTGACTGAGTACACAAACCTGATGCTGACTGTGCTTGTGTCAGAAATACATTACCATCAGACTTACTGTGGAAAATATAACAAATGCCACTTTAGCCTGGAAAATTTTACTTTTGCAGTTCGACAGGCACACCGTTGGCAGTGTGGCTGCCATTTGCAGCTGGCATCAGCCGGAACCATATCATCTCCTCCTGTAAGTATACTCTTCAGCATCATTTACTGTTTTAAGCATGGCGAACCTATGGTAGTAGCTTACCGACTGAAATAATAAAGATATTTTGTTTGAAGGTGTGTTGGTCTGTTCTTATATTTTTCATGGACAGAAAACATTGACAGGAAAAAAAGATTCGACTTTGGTTTCCTAATCAGAAGAGAAAGTTCTAGAAGAGCTACATGCACTGCAGCATTCTGAATGGCACTGGATGAACTGCTCGTCAGTCTCTGGCAGAGTGCTTGAATTGTGCTGTACAGCAAAGGAAACAATATTGTGGTGCGTTAGCTGCTGTGTTAGATACAAGGAACTTATGTAACATATCATATAAGGTTTTTGATGTCAGGTTGCACTTGGACCGAGCGATTGTCTGTGGTGGTGGTGGTGGTAAAAATTTTATTTTCGTCAAAATTCATTCAAAGGTGCTCTTTCGTAGATCGAGTGGGGTCTCCATTGCGCTTTTCATTCCTTGCTTAACTGCTGGTCGCGTGATGTGGCCAGGAGCCCTTGGCGCTCGGCGACTTCCAAAGCTCGGCTCACAGCCCGGAATTGGGTCTTCGGGTCGGAGCTGAGCACCGCAACCCAATTGTCTTTGAAAAAAATTCAATGATATCTTGCATCTTAATAAGCTGTAAACAAGTCTGCGCTTGATATCCAAATTTTTTTACATAAATGCACTCAACCTCATGATAGAAAGAGCACCAAGTTTTCTCCCTTTCTTTCTCCTATCTGAAAACAGGTGACTTCAAAATGAGCCTTATCAACGTTATTGTTGCGGCGTTGACAGGACGGGCAATGGTGGATGTACTTGACGATGAAGTTATAAATGCCGCGCCAGTAGTACTGGAGATGGATTCAAGCATGAGTCTTGAATACTCCCATGTGGAAACAGGTGCAGATTTGGTACCGGAGATGTCGGGGAATGACGAGAAGCCATTTCCGTCCATCAGTTATCACGAATTGCAAGATGTTAAGCTTGGTAACGCGGGACACTGGAGCCATAGATGGATCGGAGAGATAGTCTTGAAGAGAGACAATCTATTAATCTTTACGTTGCTCAGAAGGCACGTTGCAGGTGGTGAGCGAAGGCCCAGCAGATTCTAGGGCGGAGAGGCTGGCAATCACGACCGGTAGCGGGGAGGAGGACAGGGCATCAGTGTCCTGATCTTGTGGCCCAACCGATTAACGACACGTATGTTATATTCTTGTAGACGGAGAGCCCATCGAGCCAGACGACCGGAGGAATCTTTTAACGGAGAAAGCCTACATAGGGCATCGTGGTCGGAGACCACGTCAAAAGGACTGCCCTAGAGATAAGGTAGAAACTTGCCAAGGGCCCAGACAATGTCCAAGCACTCTCATTTCATCAGAGTAGTTGGATTTGGCTTCCATGAGGGTGCAGCTGGCATAAGAAATCACATATTCCTTGAATCCAGACTTGCGCTGACCAAGCAGAGCACAAAGTCCGATACCACTGCCGTCCGTGTGTACTTCGGTTGGGGCTTGCGGGTCGAAGTGGCGCAAGATTGGTGGTGCCGTGAGGAGACTGCGCAAGGTGTTGTAGGCCTCATCAAATGCAGACGACCAACTTGAAAAATCCACATTGCTGCCGACAAGCTGTGTTAAAGGGGCAACAATGGCGGCGAAGTTGAAAATAAAACGTTGAAAATAGGAACAAAGACCTATGAAGCTGCACAGTTCCTTAATGAAAGTAGGCTTTGGAAACACAATCACAGCATGAAGTTTGGATGGATGGATGGATGGATGGATGGATGGATGGATGGATGGATGGATGGATGGATGGATGGATGGATGGACGGACGGACGGACGGACGGACGGACGGACGGACGGACGGACGGACGGACGGACGGACGGACGGACGGACGGATGGATGGATGGGTGGGTGGACGGACGGACGGACGGATGGATGGATGGATGGATGGATGGATGGATGGATGGATGGATGGATGGATGGATGGATGGATGGATGGATGGATGGATGGATGGATGGATGGATGGATGGATGGATGGATGGATGCATGGATGGATGGATGGATGGATGGATGGACGGACGGACGGACGGACGGATGGATGGACGGACGGACGGACGGACGGACGGACGGATGGATGGACGGACGGATGGATGGATAAGGCTGAACCCTTTAAATCGGGGCGGTGGCTCAAGCCACCTATTCATGACTTATGAAATTTTACTCTACTTAATTTTAGCCACCAATCGGATAACCTTCGCTTGGTTACTTCTACCTGCTTAAAATCTACTTTCCCTTCACTGACCTTAAACCCAAATGCCTTGGATAAATCAGCCCCGCTGCCTTCCACTGTAGGGTGAAGCCCTTTACAGAAAAGTATCAAGTGTTCAGCCGTACGCTTCCTCCTCCTCTCCGCACGCAACGCACAACGTGTCTATCGCGTGGTACCTGACTCTATATGTCTCAGTCCGCAAAACTCCCGCCCTAGCCTCAAACAACAAAGAGCTTCTCCTACAATTATCATAGATATTTTCTTTGGCAATTTCCTGCTTAAAAATCCTGTGTGTTCCCAGTGCCGATTTCGTGAGCATCCCTGTTTTCCACAAAGCTCTCTCTGTTTCTTTAACCTTTTTCTTAACCGATAATTGCTGATTTGCCCCCTTACTGCTGCCCAGATATTTGCTTGTCAATTTTCTAGTTCGCTTTCTCCTTTTCGTGTCAACATTCCTTATGTACAGGTATCTGAAGACTTTCCTAGCCCACTGTTTTTCCTCCATTTTTCTCAATCGCTCCTCAAATGCTATCTTACTGCTAGCCTCTCTGCTCTCGGTTTGGTTTGGTTTATAGGAGTTTAACGTCCCAAAGCGACTCAGGCTATGAGAGACACCGTAGTGAAGGGCTTCGGGAATTTCGACCACCTGGGGTTCTTTAACATGCACTGAGATCGCACAGTACACGGGCCTCTAAAATTTCGCCTCCATAGAAATTCGACCGCCGCGGCCGGGATCGAACCCACGTCTTTAGGGCCAGCAGCCGAGCGCCGTAACCACTCAGCCACCGCGGCGGCTCTCTGCTCTCGGATGATGCCCATCCCATATCACCCTGTACCCCCTGATTTGGTGTACTGCCATGTGCTCCCAAAGCTAGCCTCCCTATGCCGCGTTGTTTGATTTCTAACCTTGCTTGAACGTCTGGTTGCATGCACTGGACCGCATTACCGAAAGTCAGGCTAGGAACCATCACCCCTTTCCAGATCCCTCTTACCACTTCATACCTATTGTAATTCCACAGTGCCCTATTTTTCATGACAGCTGCATTCCTACTAGCTTTATTCATTACATATTTTTCATGCTCTGTCAGATACTCGGCACCGTTATTTATCCACACCCCAAGACACTTGTACTGATCCACTACTTCTAGCGTGAACTCCTGTATTCTATGCTCGCCGCCGTCATCATTAAATATCATGATTGCAGATTTTTCCTTACTAAACTTGACACCTAATCTATCTCCCACTGTACCACATATGTCTACCAACTTCTGCAAATCTTCCTTGTTGTCAGCCACTAGCACTATATCATCCGCATGTATTAGTCCCGGTAATGACTGTTTAATTCATTCCCCTTGCTTGAAAAAAGAAAGGTTGAAGCTTAGTCCGCTCCTCTCTAGCTTGGTCTCCAACCCTTGCAGGTACAACATAAACAACAAAGGAGACAGGAGACATCCTTGCCTAAGCCCCCGCTCTATCTCTATAGGCCCCGATACATTTTTTTCCCATTTTATGAGCACTCTGTTACCTTTATATATTTTTTTAAAAGATTAATTACTCCCATCTTCCACATCCAATGTGCCCAGTATATCCCACAGATACTCTTGAATAACGTTGTCGTAGGCTCCCTTAATATTCAGAAATGCTAGCCATAGGGGCCTGTGTTCCTTTTCAGCAATCTCTATACACTGCGTCAATGAAAACAGATTGTCCTTGTCCTCCAGCCTCCTTTGTTTCCGGAACCCATTTTGTAGCTCCCCTAGCACCCCCTCGTTCTCCACCCAAGCCTGCAATCTGTCATTTATAATCTGCATCACCACCCTGTAAACCACAGATGTCACTGTTATGAGACGGTAGTTACGTCCGCTTTGCCCCCTTTCCCTTATATGTCATGTTCATTCTACTTAATCGCCATTCATCGGGGACTTTCCCATCCACTATCATTTTATTCACTACCAGTATTAATGTTTGCTTGGATTCTGGTCCTAGCTTCTTTATTAACAGATTCGGAATACCATCTGGTCCTGTTGACGTGCCACTAGGAACCTTCTTCTCTGCCCTTTCCCACTCTCTTTGCTCAAGTAAAGCAATGCAGTAACAGGTCTATCCTCCTTCGATAAATTATTTGCAACATTTCTTTCATTAAATTTTTTTGTCATCCTTGTTCCTATGTGTTTTATCGCTTCATCCCCTTCTAGTCGAATACCCTGATCTGTAGCAATAAACCTTTGCTCTAGCCTAGTCTTATTACTGATTGCATTTAGATGTTTGCAGAATTTTGAGCTGCTTTTCTATCCTTATTATTTACATTTGACATCCTTTAGGCACCCTTTCTTCTAATATTCTCATTAATCAAATAGGATGCTTCCCTTCTACACTTTATGAAGGTATCCCATTTTATGTCTACTTCATCTTCTGGTTCCCCCCTCTTCTTGGAATATCTGTGTTCCCTGGTCGCTTCCTGACGTTTCTGTATCGCCCTCCTCATCCCAGCAACTCTTGTTTTTGCGTCTTTTCCCTTTTGGTTTTACTCGCACCTTAGCTAGCTCTAGCTCAAGTAATCGAGTTAATTTGGCATAAGTCCACCCTGTTTCATTATCCTCAAAAATTACTTTCTCAATTTGTTTGGCGGCTGCTTCCATTTGATTTTTTGAATGAAAATTCCCCTCTTATTGTTCATTTTGCTTCAGTCCTACATTGGTTTCTCTTCTGAAACTCAACTTGATACACTTGTGGTCACTACCTAGACTCCTGGACCTAGACTTCATAGACCTCGGTGTCTGGACGGACGCACTCTTTTGACACAACATGACCTAAAGTTGTCAGTTCACGAGCACCAAATAAACAGTTTTTTTAAGTTGAGCTGAAGGCCGGCGTCCGTAAGGCAGGTTAAGACGTGCTTCAGCCGGGACAGATGAGTGTAAAAGTCGGGCGAAAAGATCACGACGTCGTCGAGATAACAGAAGCACGACTTCTACTTCAGGCCGCGTGGAATGGTGTCCGTCATGCGCTCGAAAGTAGCCGGAGCAATTACAGAGGCCGAAAGGCATGACGTTAATATCGTACCGGCCATCAGGGGTCAGAAATGCGGTTTTAGGGCGATCTTCGGCTGCCATAGGGACCTGCCAGTACCCAGAGCGTAAATTGAGAGACGAAAAGCGCCCCGCTCCTTGTAGGCAGTCCAGAGCATCATCAATACGGGGAAGAGGGTAAACATCCTTTCGCACGATCTTATTCAGGCGGCAGTAATAACACAGAAACGAATAGAGCCATTTTTATTCTTCACGAGTACCACGGGTGAGGCCCACGGACTGTGTAAAGCCTGAATCATGCCACTGTGAAGCATGGTGTCAACTTGTTCTTGAAAAACTTGGTGTTCACTGGTGGAGACATTGTATGGGCGCTGATGCAGAGGGCATGGTCACCGGTGTCGATGTGGTAGGCAACAGCCGATGTGCGTATCAAAGCGGGTTGGTGTGAATCGAAGGAGAAACGAAATTGATGAAGCAGCTCTAGAAGTTGAGTGCGTTGAGGTGCAAAGAGAAAGGCGTTGATGGAGGGAAGGAAAACGTCTGGAGGCGAAGTGTTGAGTTCAGGAACCGGCCGGCTGCGGGCATCTACGTCGAAGGACGGTAAATCATCATTCTCATTGCTACACAAAATGAAATCAATGAGCTAGACGGTACCGAATCACTCACCGCAACCCACAGCGGGAGCATATGTAAACGGATTGGTCACGAACAACGCGGTGAGGCCAGCTAACAGGGTAAGTGGCGTAAGGTATGGGCAGGTACGTGCGGCACATAAAGAGGGGTAATGGTGTAAAATTATGTTGCCGTCGCAAACAAGGTCAGAAGTGATGGGAACAAGAACAGAAGAGCACGCAGGCAGGTTAGTGTCTTCAGCAACGATGGCCTTGCCAGAAGCAGCAGAACGGGCATCGGTCAAAGAGGAACCGCTGAGTGCAAACGACTCGAGTTCAGCACTAGCACAATCGACGACTGCGTTATGGCGCAACAGGAAGTCCCAAACCCAAGATGATTTCATGACAACAGGTTGGCAAAATGATGAATTCAGTGACGCAGAAAATCTCCTGGATAACGACACGAGCCGTGCACATTGCTAATGGCGCAATAGCGTGCGTGCTTGCAGTGCGCAGCAAGAATCCAGAAAGTGGGGTCGTAACTTTTCGCAAGGAGCGGCAAAAGGTGGTGGCCATAGCAGATACAGCAGTACCAGTGTCGACAAGCGCCAGAACAGAAACGCCCTCTACGGAAACTGCGATCAGATTTCAGAGAGATAAATGAGGTCGTGACATTTCGCTGGTGGCACAGTTCTTGCCTCAGGAACTGCCGGCGTCCAGTTTTTCTCTACTGAAATATCCGGGCGCTGATGCATGGGAGACAGGGAGTGGCGACAAGGAGAAAGTGAACGCCGCTGGGGAAGGTTGTGCTATCAGGCTAAAGAGGGCGACTCTGTGGCGGCTCGGCTGGCAGTGAGTATTCACTTGGAGGAGGCTAGTAACCGGCAGCTTGGGAGACTGGAACACGATGACAGCAAAGCCGGACCAAATGACCACAAGACTAACAAATAGGCCGGTTGTCACCAGTACGCCAGGGATTGCCGAATTGTCGAAGCATTCGGAAAAAAGGCGTCTTAGCGTGAGGGAATTGAGGCACAGACGCTGGCGAAGGAGCGTAGCTTGGGCAGTAGTTAGGCGGCCACGGCCGTGCAACGGTGGCAGCGTAGGTCAGGGATGGGATGCTGCGAAAAGTACGGGCGGTTGTGCTGGTGCTGGCGGAGGGACCGATGGAAGGGCCTCAGCCACTTGTTGGCTGATGACGTTGCGAAGGTCGGGCGCCAGGTATGGAAATGGCACGGAGTGGGTGGCAGAAGCGAGAGTTGGCGTGCAAATTCCTCACGCATGAAATATTTAGTTTCGAGTAGCCGGGTGCAGTCGACAGGCCGGCAAGCGACTCAACGGGCGTGTCATGCTGTCGAGTTAGTATATGCTTGCGCAGCTCATCGTAGCTCAGGCAGAGACTGATGACTTCGGCGATGGTGCAGAGATCTCGCGACTGCAGCATCTGAAAAAGGCGTCAGCCTCGTACATCTGGTCATTAATGCGCGAGCACAGGTTTACCACATCTTCAATGTAGCTTGTGAACGTCTCATCCGACTGCTGAGAGCGCTCACGCAAGCGGTGTCTGGCACGTAGCTTGCACACACACAGCAGGCCGTCCGAACACTTCGGTGAGGTTCGCCTTGAACGCAGTCCATGAGGTCAAGTCTGCTTTGTGGTTTCGAAACCACAGGTTGGCAGTGCCGGTGAAATAAAAGATGACGTTGCTCAGCTTGGTGGTACCGTCCCACTTGTTTTATGTGCTCACCCGCTCGTATGATAAGAGCCAGTCTTCAGCGTCATGATCGTCAGTACCGCTGAAGAGTGCGGGGTCCCGCTGCCGGAAGGAGCCGGAACAGAGGACTGCTGAGCCCACCTGCATGGCTTTGTGGTTGGCGTATTTGGGCATACCGTGGGTTGGTAGTATGTGACTGCGGAGGTCCAGAGCGGTACGAGGATGGGAAACTGAACCTCCACCTAATATAACGGGGGCGTAGGTGAGCTAAAGACCCTTGATAATTTATAAGTAAGGGAAGGCCTTAATCCTGCCGCCAATGTCAGTGATAGGCTCATTTATAGCACATGACTTTGCTCCGCCCCTCCGCCGCCACGAAAGTTCCCGCTAGCTGACGGCTGCTGTGGCATCGCCTGTTCTGTTAACGGCCCGCAATATTCTCCCTTCAATGAATTCGTTTATTTATTTATTTATTTATTTATTTATTTATTTATTTATTTATTTATTTATTTATTTATTTATTTATTTATTTATTTATTTATTTATTTATTTATTGCTGAAAGATCGAGATATCAGCATGCACACATTGCTGTGCGAATTATGGTCTGGGAAAGCCGTAATGCCTTGTTGCTGTACGGTTGGGTGCCGAAACCGGACGGAAGACGGCAAGAAAAATATTTTGCATCCCACGCGGGAAGTAAAACTTGACAAGAAGAAAAGTGTGGCATCACAGGAAACGGTCGGAAAGACTTTGAAACTTCGGCAACTGCTCGACTGTGGAAGGTAAACGATGTTCGCTACACAGAGGTACAAGAAGAGGGTTACAAGTGCGTGTGCCGAGCTGCGACAGTATTTCGCACGCGTGCATGAATGTTGAGGACCAGAGTCCGTTATGAATATCACTGCATTCTGATGTAGCTCATACAGTCTGATATAGCCCAGCTACCACGGCTCATGCGGATAGCGTCAAACACATAGCAAACTCGCGGCGTCTTCGTCTGCGACTATGTTGCCCACCGTCGTGGACTTAGACTCTTGTCTAAAATGATACGAAATCAATATTCTTCTGTTTTTTTTAATTGGATGAAGCTAATTTTAGTTGTAAAAGTATAACCTATTTTGAAAAGCGCTAACAAACAAGCCCGCAACATGCAGATTCTAGGCTACAGAGCACTCATCCTCTCTTCGTGTTTTTCCTTTAACACGCGTTTGAAATTCAAGGACAGACATGTTGTTTACACCTTGGTCTTCTTTTTTTTCCACTTTTCGAAGGAGTAAGGCACCGGAACGTATTGTTCCCTCGCATGTGAAGATAGATTCCCCGCTTATGAATTCCGCGGGCCATGGTTTAGCGTGGGCGTCGTCTGCCACACTGGACCTTCCTAGGTCAGGAAAATGCTTCAAGGCAAACGGTAATATAAATGCATGGGACTGTGGGGAGTGGCTTGGCTCTGCAGGAAATTTTGCCGGAACCTGCATTTAGTTATATGCGATTTCGAGGTAACGAAGCTGTAGTGAACGATTCTCACCGATCGTTTTGCGTGGTGTTTCTTCAAAAATTGTTTTTAACATCTTCATGAATTCACACGAGCGAAATAAAGCGAAAAGGAAGATTTTAGGAATAAGTGATATCATTTGCGCCACTGAAAGACAAAAACCTCGATGCAGCGAAGTTTGTGATATAACAAAGTTTTTCCAAAAAGTACAACTTTGTTATATCAAGGTTCAACTGTATGTACTTTCCTACTGTGATGTACAGGTAAGCCACTATAAATGAGCTCTAAATAGCTGCCAAATGCATTCTACCCCATTCATATTCTCCTAGCTATTCTGATATCATGGCCCAGATCTACAATCACTACTTGTCCTACATAGCTATATCCCTTTATCACTTCCAATACCTTACTGCATATTGTTAATATTCGTGTATTTATAGAATGCTGAAGATTATATCTTTTCATATCAACACGACTGCACTAAGTGTCCTGTTCAGCGGAAAACCCGGTGTAGTCCATCAGCGTTGTGTCAAACTCCGGACTGGTTGAAAAGGTGGCTACATCACACGTGCAGCAATGGAATTGAAAAGTGATTAAAACATTACAAAACTGTTGATTAGATGGTTGCAACATGACTGAAAAGTCATTAGGACATTTGAAAATATAAACTAAAAACTGCAAGTGGGGTAATTAGTCTGTAATCGAGCCTGACCATTGGGTTGCGAGTCAGACACGCTACCTCCACGCCACGCAGGCACATTGGTATGGCTTGGTTAAAGCGGTGTTTTATATGTATGTCAAATGGCTTTTACACAATGATGAGATTGTGAAAGAGGAAGTAGTGTCCGTGTCTAAGCGGCCTAGAGGAGCGAGCAGTTGAAGGACCCATAAATGCTGTCGCGTGGTACCTTAAAGGGAGGTCATAAGTGTCCCCCAAATTTTTAAATTGTCTCACTGTTCTTTATTTTCTATTTTATTTCCAGAAAACCTAAAGGCCCTCACTACAAGGGTATTACATAAGGGGGACACATAGAAATACAACAGGGAACATCTAACATGACAAACTGAACAATACACAAAACTAGAAATACCGCAAGAAATAAATACGCTACAAGTATCAAAATGTGGTGGAACAACAACATGCAAAATGGAAATAATGAACAAAGCAACATAATAAACAGTACAAAAAATTAACACATTACGATGAGCAGAGCAGAGATAGAAAAACTACACATCGCTTTCATTCTTTAAAACTTCATGAAATAACGTCACATTCATTTCACTTGCAATTGTAGAAGGCAGCCAGCTCTAGTCAATGATAGTTTAGGAATGCAACATTTTTGCAAAAGTTGGTGTGCCATGTGATGTGTTTGATCTCGAATGCACGGTCATGGCGTGGGAAGACTGCCAAGAATGAGTGAAAGAAATAGTCATCGAGCAACAGATGATAGGAAATTTTGTGAAAAAGTGTAAAGCAAGCACAAGTCTATAATGATGGGAAAGGTTATCAATCAAGCCCAACACAAGCTTTTGAAACCATTACGCTAGTGGAATGCAAGTAGTCTGAAAAAAATGAAATGAGCATGGTTTTACAGGGATTTGCTGTTACCTATGATGTAGGCTTGCTGCGGGTCCCATATGGCTGAAGCGTACTTGATTTTAGGTCGGATTACAGTACCATAAGCAAGTTTTCATAGCTGCACAGGAGCATGTTTAAAGTTCCGGCTTAGGAGACTAAGAGAATGGTTAGCAGTGACTGGAATAAGTTAATGTGATATTTCCAGGTTAAGTCGGACTAGAGATAAGCTCCTAAACACTTGTAAAGTGGAAGCTGTCTCAACTGCTATATCATTAAAGGGTCCCTGAAAAGGTTTTTTGAGGTTGTCTATAAAATGCTAGCATTATGTAGAGTACAGGCGAACGAGCGTTTATGCCGCGTACAAGACCTCAAAAGCAAGCTCGTAATTTACAGTACAATTTTTTTAATTTCCCGCTTCCACACCTAGCGGCGACCTGCGGTGCCGGGCTTTCGCCCAAATCCGTGCTCGTTACCTCAGCAGTGGACTGTTAACATTGGTTCACGCGCGTCAGCAGCCGGCGGAGGGGGCAAGTGCGAGGAGGCCGGCGGAGGAGCGCCGACATTTCAGCGTGAAAAAAGTGAGGAGAGGAGAGGGAAAGGCGCGAAGTCGTGGAAATTCAAATTTTGACTACATATAACTCAGCTTCTACGAAGCGCATCTGAAAAATACTTGCAGGAGGATATTTGTAAAGCGGCGTCCTTTAGCATCCTAGACACATCGCATTTTTGTTGAGACTCCCTTTCACAGCCCCTTTTAAGTGTGTGTGGTGACTGTGGTCTCAACTGTATGGTGGCATATCGAACTGAACGACTCTGCCGGCTTTTTAAAGCAATTTGAAAATGCATACAGGTCATTGCAGGCTGCCTATGTCAAGAACCCTGCTACTGATGTTCTCACCACACAACTAGGACACCCAATTTCTCTAAAAATCTTCCACACCCATGATTCCTAAATGGTACTTTTTATTATTTGCAAAGCTTAGATGTACAGCCTGCCTATAAGCTCCAACATCCCAAGGTAGCACTGCCTGGTCCTTAGAGCAAATAATCTAAATGAACATGAGAAGGTCATGGGTTCAGTTCCACCTACAGCATGCCTTTTTTTGTATTCTATTTACTATTCTGCTATCTTTGAGGTAAAAAAAAATATTACTCTACTGATTCCTTGTTGATCAAAACCACAAATAAAAATATTCCTCTATGCTTTCCTACGCTTTGGTGGCTGTTGCTTCTTTTATATGAGCATCAAAAGCACTAAGTTCACATATCACAGCAGGATACTCCATTCAGTCACACATAGCTCATGTTTTGCAACTGCTGACTGACACACAAACAAAATTATGGTTGATGATGAATTTTTATTGCGCAAGGGCATCTGTGGCCAAAGAGCGCCATGGCACAGTTTTTTCTTCTACTCAAGGTGGGGTCAAAGACCCATTTCACAAGCATTTCACCCTAAAGAAGCCGAGCACCAGGCAGGGGAAAGTTTGTACTCATTGAATTACCTGTGGGTACCCGGTGTTGCATCTGGGTTGCAAGCCCCAAGGGTAGCGTTGGCCTGGCGGCCTGGGGCAAAGCTGGAAACATCCGAAGGTCCCGGCAAAGGATGAGTCGACTGGCAACAGAACAACTTGTTTATTCTGGCATCGCAAAAGAGCAGCCGGTCAGGGCGACCACGTTACTCGAAGGAAGGAATCGAAGTCTCTCTCGCGTCCGGCGCAGCTGTCTTTTTATATACCCTCGGAGTCGAGGGCAAGAGGGAACGGCTTGGGAAGAGTCATCCGATACGGCGACGCTTGAACATGTTCAGGCGTGACGGGCGCGTCCGCCAGGCCGGCGCCGGTCAGACCTCCTCGCCTCCCAGTTGAGGAGCTCCTCTCCCCGGCTGCCGCGCTTTGACAAGCGTGGGCAAAACAAGCACACACACACACACGCACGCACGACGACACGTGGCACTGAAACATGCCTGGACGCGCTTGGCGGGAGGCGATGCGGCAGCGATGAACGAAGCCGGGGCATCCGGTGCATCCGCGCCGGCTATACCGCGCGCTGTAGGCGAGACGTAACAGACCGCCCCGCCGGGAGAAGGAGATCCCGATGGTCAGGGGACTGCATCCGCTGTCCAGAGGGATGTCGCTCGATGATGCTCGTAAACGAAACCGGTGGTCCCTCGACGTTGCTTGAGCGCAGCGCACAGAGAAGGCCTCGTTCTCAGGTTCAGGTTCATACAGGGCACTGCAAAGTGACTTCGGGAGAGTTGCCATTTTTGTGCTCGTTCCCAGCAAGCGTTAGAACTACGCCGAAACGCAACCGCTCAGTCAGCAAGCACGAGACAACCCTCACTAAGCTCTGCCAGGCTCTTTCCCCTTTTATACTACTGCCTAGTTCCTTACAGTAGTCAAGCAGCACTCAGAACGCGTCCACAAATTGGAAAATTGCACTAGAAAGCACATAATCACTTTGAAACACTAAACAAAAGCAATATGTTAAAAATCCTGCCTCAGGAAGAAAACATCAGTAACCAACAACTTTGAGGCGGATTCCTACGTTAGGGGCTTCGACTTAAGCCATCGGCGTTACCGTTGAGACTCCCCTTTTTGTAACGCACCTCAAAGGAATATTGTTGCAAAGCGAGGCTCCAGCGCAGGAGGCGGCCATTTTTGGGAGATATGGTCTGCAGCCATTGGAGAGGGCAGTGATCCGTCTCAATGATAAACCTCGAGCCGGCTAGGTAGCATGACAATTTCTGAACGGCCCACACGAGACACGCACACTCTTTCTCGGTGGCGCTGTACGCCTGCTCACGACAGGTCAGCTTACGACTAGCATACAGGACGGGGTGTTCCACTTCTCCATTGTCCCTTTGGCACAGTACAACGCCCATGCCTCGCTCACTAGCATCGCACTGAACAACGAACCCTTTGGTATAGTCTGGCGATCGTAGCACAGGCTGGCTTGTTAGGACGCTCTTTAGGGCGCTAAAAGCTCTCTCCTTTGTCTCGCTCCAGACGACTGTTTGGGGCTCTGTTTTTCTTAGAGCATCCGTCAGGGGAGCCGCGATATCGGAGTACCTGGGGATGTACCTCTGATAGTAGCCGGCGACACCCAAGAACGACCGAATATCGGTCTTCGTGCGCGGTTGCGGGAAGTCTCGCACAGCGGCCACCTTTATTTCAGAGGGGCGGCGACGACCCTGTCCAATCACGTGACCGAGGTAGACAACCTCGGCCTGTGCTAATTGGCACTTGGGAGCCTTGACTGTCAAGCCCGCTTCGCGCAGGCGGGTTAGCACTGCCCGCAAGTGTGCCATATGCTCAGACCAGGATGCGGAGAATATCGCTACGTCGTCTAAATACGGTAAAGCAAATTCTTCCTGTCCCCGCAACACTTTGTCCATGAGGCTTGAAAAGCAGTATGGCGCGTTCTTCAAACCAAAACTCAAAACTTTAGGACGGAATGTTCCCATTGGTGAAATGAACGCCGCATACCTACTAGCCTCTTCTGTAAGTGGAACCTGCCAATAACCCCTGACAAGATCTAGGGTGGAAATAAACTGAGCGCTACTAACTTTCTCAAGGCGCTCCTCGATGTTAGGGATCGGATAAATTTGATCCTTAGTAATGGAATTAAGCCTGCGGTAGTCGACGCAAGGACGAGGTTCCTTGCCCGGTACCTCAACTAAAATCAAGGGGGAGGTATAATCACTCTCACCCGCCTCAATAACACCGAGCTGTAGCATTTTCTTTACCTCAGCCTCCATAATATCGCGCTGGCGGGGTGACACCCGGTACGCCTTGGATCGTACTGGCTCTGGCGAGGTAAGTTCTATATTATGAGTAAGGACAGAAGTCCTACCAGGCCTCTCAGAGAACTGACCTTGAAACTCTTGTAAGAGTTGGTGTAGTTCGGTTCTCTGCTCAGGCGACAGCGGTGCTTTAATGATTAAGTCACTAATGACCTGATCAGTGTCTTCCCTGTTCGTCACTGAGCTTAGTCCCGGAAGCTCGACCGGAAGCTCTTCTAACTTTCCCTTGTCGGGCATTTCCTCTCCAGTACCTGGTGCCTTCAACGCTACAGGCTCAATTTTATCCAGTTCGGACGTGCTCGGAATATCAGCTTGCTGCGCCTCCGACCCTTTTTCATTGTTCGACAACGTCGGCCCCGCAACTACCGCCTTTGCAGCGAGCTCCCGAACTCTCGGTCTGGTTAAGGCCTGAACGCTAGCCTCACCAAACAAAAGCCCCTTCTCGCGCAGGAGGTGATCGGACCTGTTCGAAAATAGGTACGGGTACTGGGGGGGCAGCATAGATGACACTACGGCCTCCGTCTGAAGTGCTCCGAAAGGTCCTTCAATAAGCACTTTTGCTACGGGCAGACACACGCTATGAGCTTCCACGGCTTGCTTGATCCATGCGCACTCGCCCGTGAACATATCGGGTTCTACGTAAGAGGGGTGAACTACATCCATTGTAGCTGCGGAATCACGAAGCACTCGGCACTCTTTCCCGTTCACGAGGAAGTCTCGCATGTAAGGCTCGAGAAGCTTCATGTTCTCGTCAGTGCTACATAATGACAAACACACGACTTCTCTTTTTGTTTCTGGACACTGCGCCGAAAAGTGACCCGGCTTCTGGCACGTATAACACACGCGCGCTTGCCTCCTCTCGAACCGCTTTCTGCGTTCGGCTTCGGCTGCCGCCGTCTCCTTACGTTCGGTCGGACTGCTTTCACTCGCATCCGCACTACGCGTGTCCCCCCTTGCTCTCATGGGTGTGAACTTCGGCCTCTCAGACTTGGAGCCAAATTCACCCTTTTGACCGTCCTTAGCTCCGCGAGCCCGACGCGTCACAAACTCCTCGGCTAGCTCGGCGGCTTTAGCCACTGTACTAACGTCTGGCCTATCCAAGACCCAGTACCGCACGTTCTCAGGTAACCGACTATAAAACTGTTCCAGCCCGAAACACTGCAGAATTTTCTCGTGGTCACCAAACGCTTTCTCTTCTTTGAGCCACTCCTGCATGTTTGACATAAGCCTGTAGGCAAACTCTGTATATGACTCATTTCTGCCTTTTTCATTTTCCCGAAACTTCCGACGGAACGCCTCCGCTGACAGCCTGTACTTTTTTAGCAGACTCGATTTCACTTGGTCGAAATCCTCTGCCTCCTCTCTCTTCAAGCGAGCGACTACGTCGGCCGCCTCGCCGGGTAACAAAGTGAGCAAGCGCTGTGGCCACGTTTCCCGAGAGAACCCCTGCTTCTCGCACGTTCGCTCAAAGTTAACCAGGAACAAACCAATGTCCTCTCCAAGCTTGAACGGCCGCATCAGGTCAGTCATTTTGAACGATACCCGTTCTCCTGCACCGTGTGCCTGACTTCCATTACGAGCGCGTTCCATCTCTACCTCGAGACGCTTCATTTCCAAAGCGTGTTGACGGTCGCGCTCTTCTTTCTCTTTCTCTTTTTGTTCTTTACGTTCTCGCTCCTCTTTCTCTTTTTGTTCTTTACGTTCGCGCTCGTCTTTCTCTTTTTGTTCTTTACGTTCGCGCTCCTCTTTCTCTTTTTGTTCTTTACGTTCGCGCTCCTCTTTCTCTTTTTGTTCTTTACGTTCGCGCTCCTCTTTCTCTTTTTGTTCCCTCTCCTCAATGGTCTCAAGGCATTCCGACAGCTCGTCATCCTCAGCCTCCAACTCAAGAATCGCCCTTAGCAGTTCTGGTTTTCTGAGTTTGTCTGAGACATCAAGACCCAACTCTCTTGCAAGCTCCAGCAATTTCGGTTTGCGCAACGACTTCAAATCCATGGCTGCTCCGAATGCTGCTTTCTCTACTGCCTACTATTGTCTTGCCGCAAACTAACCCGGCAGCAACGACAACCACAATTACCAGCTCTGTTTCTGACACTAACAAAAGCCTGGCAAAACTCAGAAGAAGAAAGTCCCGCACTCACCAAACCTCGCAGCCACGAATTCAGCGCAGTCGCTCCGCTGCAGGCAACCAGTCATCACACAGGGCTCGTTGCACTGCTCCCGGATGGTCGTTGTGCTGCTCAGCATACAGTTGACCGCATATCTTCGCTGCTGGCCTCCGTTGTCGGGATCTCACCGCTGGCAACCAGTTGTTGCATCTGGGTTGCAAGCCCCAAGGGTAGCGTTGGCCTGGCGGCCTGGGGCAAAGCTGGAAACATCCGAAGGTCCCGGCAAAGGATGAGTCGACTGGCAACAGAACAACTTGTTTATTCTGGCATCGCAAAAGAGCAGCCGGTCAGGGCGACCACGTTACTCGAAGGAAGGAATCGAAGTCTCTCTCGCGTCCGGCGCAGCTGTCTTTTTATATACCCTCGGAGTCGAGGGCAAGAGGGAACGGCTTGGGAAGAGTCATCCGATACGGCGACGCTTGAACATGTTCAGGCGTGACGGGCGCGTCCGCCAGGCCGGCGCCGGTCAGACCTCCTCGCCTCCCAGTTGAGGAGCTCCTCTCCCCGGCTGCCGCGCTTTGACAAGCGTGGGCAAAACAAGCACACACACACACACGCACGCACGACGACACGTGGCACTGAAACATGCCTGGGCCCGAATTACGGAACTCGCTCTAAAGTTGTAGAGCGTTACGTCAAAATGACGACAGCATGACGACAAGGCTAGACGTCAACGCGTGACGGAACGCGGAATCAACCAATGGCTAGTAGGGTGCCGCCCCGGAAGCGCTTATTTGAACGACAAGAGGCCAATTTGCACGGCAAGGGGCCGTATGCTAACTTTTTTATAAGAATACGCAGTGAATAAAATAAACATTGTTTTATTCTTTTATAAAAGTGTATTTCACTCTCACTGCCATGAAGTAAAACAAGAAGGACATTCACTTTTGCAAATAACTCCTTTCGTGGGTAAGTTTTGTTGCCATGAGGGCGCGCTGGCAGATGTAAACACTGAACATGGCGGCCTTCTAAAAAACAGCTGATCCCACGGCTAGTTCCTGCTTTTTTAGGCGTCGTCTGAAATCAAGGTTCTATTTGGTTGTCCAAAGTGAGCGGATAACAATTATCGAAGCCAGTGAAGGTCACGGGCCTCCAGAAAGGAACCTGCACGAAACGTCGGGCCCGAAAATCGACGAAGACAACTTGAGGTAAGCCTGTGTTATTGGTTTAAAGATGCCACATGCCAAGCATATGATTTGGGTTCTGTTTCTTTCACTTTAGCAAATACAAGGCGTCCACGAAGCACGGCTTGTTGGATAAAATCAACTTTTTTGGCTTCATAAACGTCTGGCACAAATGATTCAGTTGGGAAGGAGCAAGAACCAAGCAACGCGGTTGGGCGCACGCTAACAACCTTGCTCGTTTTCGGTCGTTCTTGGCTGTGCTATAAGTTGCTGCAGCGCAGCACACGCATATGTTCCTGTAAAAACATATTAGCCCGAACTCAGAGCAAAGGTTTTTCCCTGTTATTCCCTGCTTTCGAAAAGCGGAACAGAAACTATTCCCTGTTTGTTTTCCCCGCTGTGTTCGCTGCTGCAATTCTCTAAGCGGGAATTATAGTCTCGAAATGGCGCCAACACGAAGAATGCCGAGCGAGCAAGAGCTAATCGTAATAGAGTCTATGAAGAGCCATCCGCTCTTGGCTCGGGCTTCTGCCGACCTAACAAACTCATACACAGCTGTTGAAAAGCGCGAGCTGTGGATCCAGCTTGCGTCGATTCTCAACAACAAGGGGTCGGCCGTTTAAAAACATGATGTCTTTGCCTTGCGCCTTGCTAGCACTGTTTATTCCATCTGTGGTGTATTTTAGTCTCGGAGGAGGTGCAGGAATGCATAGACAAGTGGTTGAGCATTATTGATTGCTTCTCTTTTGCTAGTGCTCTTTTAGTTTCATGGTTTGCCAGTACCAATCAGCCGCACCTTTTACCCTGTTACAGCAGAGGAGATGAACGGGGAGCCTCAGCAAGTTGTCGACAAGACACACGGAGCCCCACAGACCGTGAGTTGGCTTTCCATTATTCAAGCTCCATACTACCCTTTCTGGCAGCTGATTGAAAGTAATAGCACTATACTCTCTGGCAGCATTTGCAGCAGTAGCCAAAATACTGCAGAGATTCTACAGTACACACAAAACTATCTCTCTCTGGCTTTGCCACGCAGTGCAGAATGTTTATTTCTCTTGCAGTGAGGCTGTGACATCTCCTAGCAGTCTAGCAAATGTGCACATGAAATATGCTACTACAATGCTGCCCAAGATTGCTGTCCTGTATATTTATGTCAAGCCCTCTAACACATTGTACCAAATGTTTTGCGTATTCCACCACGTGATGAGCACATTTTCTTTCCCGACAGCTACACCGGTGCCCTCGCCGCAGCCCTCACAGCAGCACACACCAGAGCCCCCACTGCAGCCCTCAACACGTGCCACGCCTAGCCTTCTTGGGAAGCGACGGCGAGACGATGGGGCCAATAAGGTGCTGCGCCAGATGCTGTATGAATCGCATCGTTTGGATTCCCTTACTGACGCCCGGAACCGCCAGGACGCTGCTTTTCAGCAAAGCATGCTGGAGGTGTGTACTCGCTGCGCACACTGCACTTTGAAGAGTCGAAGCCGTCACCTGAAGCATAAATATCAGTGCTCTCTTTTGAGCACCTCTACTTCTGTTTTGACGCCTCTTGTGGGAGGTGGTTGGGACAGCTGAGTTTATGAAACTGACACGAGTCTTCTACAGCCATACTTTGTCCAAAATATCTCAGCACCTGAAATTTTACATAAAGCTTAAGCGAGATCTCAAAATTGGTTGTCAGTAATAATTTGTAATTGGAAGTATTTTTACATGCAGGCCATATGGGAGGTGACAGATGCTGTGCAGGCGTCAAATGGTCAGCAAGAGCTGCTCATCCAGAATGTGAACCTACTGACGCTAATCTTACAAAAGCAGCTTGAGCCACCTGCACCACATTGAATTGTTCATATTTATGTCATTATTTGCTTGTTTTTATTTTTATGAAAGAACCTCTTCATATGTTTATATTTATTCAAGAACATTATTTACTTCTCTGCCAGGTGCAGACTCATTGAACTATTTTTAGTTTGCTTGTTAAAATTTCTGTTTTATGTGTTTGTTTATTTACATTGTCTGCTTCTCTGTCAGGTTTCTGTTTTTGTATTTATTCAAGATCATCTCTGTCATGTGCCATAGCATCATTTTTTTATTTCTTGTAAGCTCTGCAGGCCCGGATGCTTCACACTGTTTATTTTCTTCCAGTTATGTAATTTAAGCTCTGCCAGGTGTGAAAGCCTCCTATACTCTTTTATTTTCCATTCCTTTCAAATGTTTACCTGCAGCTGTGGCAGGTGCACAAGGTGCAATTTCTAGTGCTTGTTTTCTTTCATTGCAATATGTGGGGCAAAGTTGTTCTGAAGTGACTAGTTATGAAGGGCACCATAATATGGGGATTCTGGATAAATTTTGAACACTTCGATTTTGTGTCTGTTAAGGTTGTTTGCATGTTCCTGAGTCGTTTTTTTTTCGCATTACTTTTCCTGCTTTTCCGTAAAGTGTCCATTGTGTGCATTGTAACATGTTCTATCCTCAGTAGACTCGAGGAAAAATGAGGCTTGCCAGCATTCGTCCAAAGTCGCTTCTGAACTAGTGTTGAATGCAGGCAAAAAAAAATTTGGCGGATGCTTGAGCTCCGCCTTTAAAGGTATGATGCAACAATGTTAATATCTCTCGTTTGTGGATCCCTTTACAACTTCAAACGCAGCCATGTTGGCATCATCGTCTGTGATACTCGTGTGTCTTTTACACGTAACATGATTTTTTAGTCCAGTAAAATCTACGAAGAGCAATGTCGTGTAGCACTTGCTGTGCATTCGACCAGTTATGCAATGTGTTTCAGAAAACTGCAAACCAGGGCTGCATCGAGCCTACAAGTCTGCACAACATGCCAAACCTGTGATTACTAGCATTCAAGCTGGCAGTCAAGATGAAGCTTTTTTTTTAAGGGGCAAACAGCGTGTAAGACTTAGACGGAAAGCAAAGAAAACATAGGACGAGTGCTCATCCTGTGTTTCCTGTGCTTTCCGGCTATGTCTTTCGCACTGTTCGCCTTAAAAATGTACAGCCAACTCGCCCGTTTGGCCAGAGTGTAAGATACAACTGTTATTGTGCAATCTCTGCGCAGCACTCGACAAGGCATATGCAAATCACTGTTGATGCTGCATGCTTTTGTTTCCCTGCTGTGTGTTACAGTTGGCAAACTAGTATGAACAGCTGTGGCGAAAAAAATTATTGTGACCAATGAATAAACGTGGTGCAAAAACAAACGCTTTACTGGTTCCTAGCAGTCTCCACACCACACTTTTCCCTCGTGCACATTCATCAAACACATAGTTACAGCAAGCAACTGTTTGCCTAAGTGGGCAGATCGACGTAAGCAACGGCGAAAGACGGTGTACAAGGATGCATTTCACTTGTTGGACGAGCTGTTTCGGCGTGTATTTCGACTTGAGAAGGAGAAAGTGCAGTAGCTGTGCGGCAAGCTTGCTGATGCACTGAAAGGCGTACTGGTGACCACTGCCGGTGGAGCAGCAGTTGGTGTGTGCACTTCATATCTTGACACTGGAGGCTTTCAAGCACACGTAAGAAAAAGTAATTTACAAATGCTGGAATGTGGCTACCAGTGGCCAAGGGCATCATATCACACAGGGGCTCGCGCACTAACAGAGGGCAATGGCACTGCCCGTAGCAAGAGTGGCTACGACGACTCGCCACGCCAGCACGGCGAGTCATTGCAGCCACAGCTGCCAGATGGTCTAGGGCTTACTGCCGGTGGTGCTGCTGTTGCTGCTGCTGCTGCCGCTGCTGCTGTCGCCGCACCATCTGCAGGTGTGCTTGCCTCTGCGGACGGGTTGTGCCAAAGAGGCCAATTATACGGTCTCGCATGGCTCTACCACGCAGGTAGGTCATGCGGGATCCTGTCCCCGCCAAGTACCCGGCAAGCAGAGGTGGTCCATTGTTGTCAGGGTCATCAGTAGTGTCGTCTTCGTCTGCAGCCAGGGCTTCTTCAAGACAGATGTTGTGCAACGCAGCACACGCTGCAATGATGACCACCGCCCGCTCCGGCTCGTAGTGGAGTGTCCGGTACCTTTGAAGGCACCGGAAGCGGCTTTTGAGAACACCAATGCAGCGTTCCACAACACATCGCATTGAGGCGTGTGCTGCGTTGTACTGCCCTTCTGCAGTGTTTGCACCAGGATGCCCTGACATTGGTGTGAGCAGCCACGGCTCCAGTGGATATCCACTGTCTCCTGCACGACCAAAATTTGCAGTGAAGTGTGTTGTTGCCTATGTAATAAATGATTCATATCAAGCAGCTCAAAGCCAGTATGCTGAACCAGAATTCATAGGCATGCAGAATATTCATGACTAAGGGGTACCTCTGTAAGCACAGCCTTCTAGGTTAATGATGTACTGTGATATCTTACACGACAATAACGATGTGCACACCTCTTCTGCCTTGATGTTTTACGCTTGAAATACGATTCACTTTATAACAATGTTTCTTGTGCCTCTGCACCAGCAGTAACAGTAAATACACAAAAATAAATACGATACATCATATTGTTGCATGTCATCCATGTTATAACCCGCCTCTTTTAGGTATGAGCCACTGCTGTAGCTTAATACGTGCTGTCGAAGTGCTGCTTACCCAGAAGAAACTCTCCATCCTCCAGCGGCCATGCTCCACCTTCCGACGCAGCCGTGAGTAGCGCCAAGAAAAGGCATCGTGACAAGACCCCGGGCAGCGAGGGTCGACCGCAAGGATCTTCATGTCTGCGTCGCAGATCTGCGAGAAACACAGGCAGACAATCTTGGACGTGAACTTCCACTGTCGAGGTCGCGGCTTTCGAACCCATGCGGTCAGAAAGCCAGTCTACTCACGATCATGGTGTTCATCGCATAGTATCCTTTGCGGCTCCAGAATGCTGCCCGGTTTGCTGGGTCTCCCCGCGGCGCTTTTATGGCAATCAGCGGGCCGTCGACGCAGCCGACGACGCCTGGGATGGTGCCGCGGGGAAGGAAGGTCGCCTTCGCTGCCGCTTTTTCCTCGGGGTGCGCCGGGAAACGCACCCATCCCTTCTGTGCGCCGACTTTGCAGATGGCCTCAGCCACACGCCGCACGCACTTGCTCACCGTCGGTTGTGCGAGGCCGACGGTCTACTCGTTGCCGACGCACACTTGAAAGCCCCCGGAGGCAAAAAAAACGGAGCGCACAGCACCTGCCGCCGCACCGACAAAACGCTCGTCCGTACGCCTCGCAGTTCGTCTGCAAGTTCGCCGCACAACCACTCCACTTTCTCCTTATCGAGTCGAAATAACCGACGGAACAGCTCGTCCTCGTACACCGTCCTTCGTCGTTGCTGGCGCCGACGTTGCCGCCTCCGCCACCAATAAACAGCAGACGACGCCGCCGCCATTTTCCCTCTAAAACTCTGTAGACCGACTCTTCGCGGTCGCAAAAAACAGTCTAAAACCGCGGGCATAATTAGGTGCTCAACGTCATGCGTTTTTTCTTGTCCGTGACGCCATTGCAGCTTCCCGTGACGCAACTTTTCAAAATGGCGCCGGCGACCAATAGGAGCGGGCATTTTAGAGCGCTCTCAATTGTAGAGCGGTCGGAGCGAGTTCCGTAATCCGGGCCCTGGACGCGCTTGGCGGGAGGCGATGCGGCAGCGATGAACGAAGCCGGGGCATCCGGTGCATCCGCGCCGGCTATACCGCGCGCTGTAGGCGAGACGTAACACCGGTGGCACCGGAGATTGAACCCAACACCTCCTGCATGCATAGCGGATGCTCAAACGACTAAGTCACTGCTGCGGTCCAAATTAGTGTGGCATTATTCTGAATGAAACAAAAACTTATCAGGGCCAGTACTGCAACTTGCGTCCTTTTGGCAGCACCTGCTTGGCCGAAATGCTGAAGTGAATGAGCCGACACTTTCAATTCGACTGGCCAACCAAGTGTCACTGAAAGGACACTTGGACGCAGTTGGAATACAGACCCCCGTAAAAACACTTCCGCTGCTCCTCTCTTTGCAGACCATGCTAGCTATGAAAGCCTAGTGTTATTCTTGAAGCACCAGAATAACTGGATAAGGAAGCAGCGAGGTAGCGCAGCACATAATCCATGAAAAAAAATTGAAAACACTGGAGGTAAGCTGCCTGAAATCCAAAATTTTCTTTAAGAACTGCACTGGAACCATGCCCTGCCCTGAAAAAAAGCAGTACAGATATACGCACCGAATGCTGGTCTACCATCCTGTGGAGTACATTTGGCCATGCCAGTCATAGTTGTAGACTATTAACAAGGTGAAGACAGGATCAAGACAAGAGAAAACTGCACATTGCCTCAGAGGGATCCCAGTCTCTGCATATGCGCCAAAAAGAAAAACACAGAGTAAAAAAAAACCACTGTGGGGAAGGATAAGATGTGAAAAATTTTGAGCCGAACAGAAAGTTATAATGCCGGTAGCTGCCTAATGAATAAGCAGAACAATGCAAAAAATTTGACAGCACAGCTGGTGCATTTGCTCCTTGCAAGGTACACTGCAGGAAAGCATGAATATTATTAGGTCGTACGAACTGAAAAAACATGCAGGCGGAAAAAACAGAAACACTCCCTTGCCCATTACCAAGCTAGGGAGGAGCAGACTAGGCTTCAACCTTTCTTTTTTCAAGCAAGCAGAATGGATTAAACAATCATTACTGGGACTAATGCACGCGGATGGTATAGTGCTAATGGCTGACAACAAGGAAGATTTACAGAAGTTGATAGACATGTGGTACAGAGGGAGATAGATTACGTTTCAAGTTTAGTAAGAAAAAATCTGCAGTCATGATATTTAATGATGAGGTCGGCGAGGATAGAATACAGGGGTTCACGCTAGAAATAGTGGATGAGTGCAAGTATCTTGGGGTGTGGATAAATAACGGCGCTGGGTATCTGACAGAGCATGAAAAATATGTAATGAATAAAGCTAGTAGGAATGCAGCTGTCATGAAAAATGGGGCACTGTGGAATTACAATAGGTATGAAGTGGTAAGAGGGATCTGGAAATGGGTGATGGTTCCTAGCCTGACTTTCGGTAATGCGGTCCTGTGCATGAGACCAGATGTTCAAGCAAGGTTAGAAATTAAACAACGTGGTGCAGGGAGGCTAGCTTTGGGAGCACATGGCAATACACCAAATCAGGGGGTACAGGGTGATATGGTATGGGCGTCGTTCGAGAGCAGAGAAGCTAGCAGTAAGATAGCATTTGAGGAGCGATTGAGAAAAATGGAGGAAAAGCAGCGGGCTAGGAGTTTTCAGATACCTGTACATAAGGAATGTTGACACGAAATGGAGAAAGCGAACTAGAAAATTGACTAGCAAATATCTGGACAGCAGTCGGGGAGTAAATTAGCAGTTATCGATTAAGAAAAAGGTTGAAGAAACAGAGAGAGCTCTGTGCAAAACAGGGATGCTGACGAAATCGGCACTGGGAACATACAGGATCTTTAAACAGGAAATTGCCAAAGAAAATATTGATGATAATTGTAGGGGAAGTTCTTTGTTGTTTCAGGCCAGGACTGGAGTTTTGCGGACTACGACCTATAGAGCCAGGTACCATGAGATAGACAAGTTGTGCATTGCGTGCGGAGAGGAGGAGGAAACGGCTGAACACTTGATACTTTTCTGTAAAGGGCTTCACCCTACAGTGGAAAGCAGCGGGGGTGATTTATCCAAGGCATTGGGGTTTAAGGACAGTGAAGGGAAAGTAGATTTTATGCGGGTAGAAGTAACCAAGCGAAGGTTATCTGATTGGTGACTAAAATCAAGCGAAGAGTAAAATTTCATAAGTCATGGCTAGGTGGCTTGAGCCACCGCCCGATTTAAAGGGTTCAGCCGAATCCATCCATCCGTGCCAAGGTCGGCTGCTCCGCGAGCCGTCTGCTGCGTTGCCGCGGCACGGCGGTACGTTGTATAAGTACTGCATGGTGCATTCTTGAGATATTTGCTGGCTGCTAGTGTGTTCTACGGCCGCCGCGTTGGCTGAGTGGTTATGGCGCTCGGCTGCTGGCCCGAAAGACGCGGCCTCGACCCCGGCCGCGGCGGTCGAATTTCGGTGGAGGCGAAATTCTAGAGGTCCGTGTACTGTGCGGTGTCATTGCACGTTAAATAACCCCAGGTGGTGAAAATTTCCGGAGCCCTTCACTACTGCGTCTCTCATAGCCTGAGTCGCTTTGGGACGTTAAACTCCCTGAACAAATAATGCTTTGTTTCGTGCAGCGCGCAGGAGTAGGAAACCGATAATACCTACGACGAAAATATTGTTCGGTGCGGGCTTTACCGACCGTTAGCCATGAGCTAAATAAAGTAAAGGACGCATTCAGCGTGTGCTAGCTGGATCTCGTCTTTCCGATCCTATGCACACAAGGTCGTAAACTCGTTGCATGGAGGCAGTTGTTCGAAGCGTGCGGCGTGTTGAAACTCACGTCCAGGTCATTTCCATTGTTTTAGAAAGTTCGTGCCTTAAGCGAAAACAACGGGTCGTGGTGTCGACATTTATTTATTCAAATTCCAAACATGACACACCATGCAAAGCAGAGCCTTGGTAGGCTACATACACCACACTCATTTGCACCTCCTCAGCTTAAGGTGCTTCAGTCGTTCTCGCTGGGAGCTCCTGTCGTTATTTAAAGATTTCGTGTAGAATCGGAACCTGAGGAGCACATAAACAATTCGAAGGGAGACATTAGTACCACGGGCAGGACAGCCAACCATTGGAAGGGGAATACCATGTAGAAAGGAAGCAAAATCCGAGATAACTGCTGCACTAATCTTTCTGGTGCTAAAAAAAATAGTGAATGAGTTTTCCAGTGTGGCGATTAACTTTGCAAGTTGACCAGATGGATACAATAGGCCACCACAATCAAATTGAAGGATGAACTCATTTTGCGCGAGATCTGGTTTGCAGCGACCTTGGTAATTGTCAAGCATTCAGCACAAAGGCTGCATCCTGTGATGGATGGATGGATGGATGGATAGATGGATGGATGGATGGACGGACGGACGGACGGACGGACGGACGGACGGATGGATGGATGGATGGATGGATGGATGGATGGATGGATGGATGGATGGATGGATGGATGGATGGATGGATGGATGGATGGATGGATATGGATGGATGGATGGATGGATGGATGGATGGATGGATGGATGGATGGATGGATATGGATGGATGGATGGATGGATGGATGGATGGATGGATGGATGGATGGATGGATGGATGGATGGATGGATGGATGGATGGATGGATGGATGGATGGATGGATGGATGAATGGATGGATGGATGGATGGATGGATGGATGGATGGATGGATGGATGGATGGATGGATGGATGGATGGATGGATGGATGGATGGATGGATGGATGGATGGATGGATGGATGGATGGATACGGCTGAACCCTTTACATCGGGCGGTGGCTCAAGCCACCTAGCCATGTCTTGTGAAATTTTACTCCTGTCTTGCATTTAGCCACCAATCAGATAACCTTCGCTTGGTTACTTCTAACCTCTTGAAATCCCCTTTCCCTTCACTATCCCTAAACCCCAATGCCTTGGGTAAGTCAGCCCCGCTGCTTTCCACTGTAGGGTGAAGCCCTTTACAGAAAAGTATCAAGTGCTCAGCCATTTCCTCCACCTCTCCGCAAGCAATGCACAAAGTGTCCATCTCCTGGTACCTGACTCTATACATCTTAGTCCGCAAAACTCCAGTCCTGGCCTCAAACAACAAAGACCTTCCCCTACAATTATCATAGATATTTTCTTTGACAATTTCCTGTTTAAAGGTCTGGTATGTTCCCAATGCCGATTTCGTCAACATCCCTGTTTTCCACAGAGCTCTCTCTGTTTCTTTAACGTTTTTCTTAACCGATAATTGCTGATTTGCCCCCTTACTGCTGTCCAGATATTTGCTTGTCAATTTTTTAGTTCGCTTTCTCCATTTCGTGTCAACATTCTTTATATACAGGTATCTGAAAACTTTCCTAGCCCACTGCTTTTCCTCCATCTTTCTCAATCGTTCCTCAAATGCTATCTTACTGCTAGCCTCTCTGCTCTCGAAAGACGCCCATCCCATATCACCCTGTACCCCTGATTTGGTGTATTGCCGTGTGCTCCCTCCTCTCACATGTACTCATCTTACTAGCAGCGCCCCCTGGCCGCCTGACATCGCTGCGACGGCCTCGCCTCCTCCATTGCTTCCCAGCCCGGACGACACACTAGTACTTTAAAGGGAGGAAGAGATGGGTGTTATATATACAGCCGTTAAAAAGATTATAAAGTACAAAACGTTGTTGGCTCAACGCAAGTTTATTACAAATAGTGCAGTTATTGCAGAGCACATTTTTACAGAACACAGAAATTAACCCTCGACTTTTTTTTGTATCAGGCTGGATTAAACCTTTGAACCCAGGTACTCCCTACTCGCCGCGGTAGGGAGTACCTGGGTTCCATTCCGCGGAAACGCAAAATGCGCCCATGTGCTGTGCGATGTAAGTGCACGTTAAAAAACCTTAGACCGTCCGAATTAATTCGGAACTCTCCACTACAGCCACCCTCATGGCCCGTTCGTCGCATCGGGTTGTTAAAACCTCAACTTCTGAGAGAACGCGTACCTTGCGTCGACGTGCCTTGCGCAAACCGCAGAATTCTTTTGCAGCGGCTTGTCGGCCCTTGGAATAGCACGTGCCCACTTTTCAAATTCATCTTTGCAGGCAGGCGCGCGGAAGAGAGACACCTTTTCGCTGCACGACTTGTAGCCAGCATCGCAACCTGGCACAAAACCAGGGACCCGTAACAGGGAGGGGGGGGGGGGGCGGTCGCCCACCTAACATTTTTCCAGAGGGGGCAGCCCCCCCCCCCCCCCCTCAAAAGTCTCCAACTGCTTGCACTTGAATCGGAGTTCTGACAATTGAAACATTCCAGTTCAGTTCTAGGACTCCTTTAATGCAAATCACAGTAGCGCTGAGCTACTTTGCTTCGTAGCCAGATGTAAAGCATTTCGTATAACCAGTCATATGTTCCAACAGAAGTCGACTGTCTGACCCGTTTACATGATCATGATTAGCGGAATTAAAAAAACCATGCACAAACTTTTTAATGCATTTGATCACTCCTCATGCGTACAGCTTCCCATTTTAATTCGTTTTATATTGCCGTGAATCTCTTGCACCGTTTGTTCGTTCGCACTCAAAACCGCCGGCCGGCGCGGCTTTATCATTTTGTTTCTTTAATGCGAGATGCGACCAGACTTAGCTCCATTGATCGTGGCCGCGTGCAAATGCTTCCACATTTTTCCAGATTCCTGTATTTGCTATTGGTTTTTTATCTAGAAGGTCCCTTGCCAGCTTTTAATTGAGATCTGGGGGGAAAAAAGCAGCGCCCCTTAATTAAGGCAAGGACAGAGGAAGATATATATGAGCGAAGCGCTGACTTCAACTAGAAGTCAGCGCTGTGTCGTTATATCTTCCTCTGTCCTTCTCTTAAGATGCGCTGTTTTTTTTTCTTTTTTTCCAAATATGAACTACCAACTAGCCCGTTTAACCAACCCTGTATTTAAACTGAGCGCGCGGCCAAGAACTGCAGGCATACATTTCGATCACCACCGAGCACGTTTGTGGCTATCGCCGCCGCCGAGTCATTCAGTTCTTAGTGGGCGCGAGTTTGTTGTTGTTGTTGCCTGAAAGATGATGGCACATACCCACGGTGGGGGATTGGCCAGGGTTTGGTGCTGATCCAAACAGGGAAAGTCTAATCCAAGTTTATCTCAAGCGGCTTATAAATTGAGATGATTGTGAGTTAAAAAGGAAATCACGAATTTTGAGAGAGCTTGAGGAAATCGGAATGGAAATCAAGGAGACAAAGCGGTGCGAGTAGAATTACTGAATTTTGAGAATTAATGAGAAAGAAAATAATTTTGAGAGAGAAGGAAAGGTATCGAGAAGTTAACACAAAAATCTCCCGGTTTCAATGATATACTTGTGGAGTAGTTGACACACCTGCCAAATGGCATGCCCTTTGACGGTTGCACCGAATGAGAGGAGGACGGAAGAATTTCTTTTGGAAGCCTTTTCGTTGTCTTCCTGACTGCTGGAGTGTCGTCACCTCAGCATGGCAGTTTGCGTCAACCTTTCAACATTGAAAAATAAAAAATAATAATAAAAATACAATATTTATTCCGTAAATGAGCATTAAGTAAATAAATAACAAAATGAGCTTGAAGTCTTGCCCCCCCCCCCCCCCCCTCCTTCCCACCACTCAAAAATAAGTTCCAGGGTCCCTGCACAAAACACCACCTTTACTTTTTTTTTTCTTCAGCGTTGACATGATCTTTCAGAGCGTGTCAAGGGGCAGCGAAAGCTGGTCACGCCACCAACGTGGAAGAATTACTAAAGAAACGCAAAGGAAACAAAGCACTAAACAGCGAACGCGGTACCTTGAGTGGCGCCGTGGCCTACGAGACTGGACTGGCCAGGCTGACGACGCGACGGCGCCCCCGACGGAAGCGCCGTATTTCCCCCCCCCCCCCCGTGGCAGGAACGCGCAGCGGAGCCTCGCTAGTCAATGGTGGTGGCGCCGCGGTCTTCACACCTCTCCATTCTAGCCACCCTAGCTCGATCACGGGACCGAAGCACTGGAAGTTGATTTTATTCAACCTTTTTTCCTGAGGCATTTAAAGTAGTTATTGAAGCTGACAGTGCTGGCGCATTCTACTCACGGTGAAGTTAAGACCAGCGACGATCTTCGCAGCCAAAGCAAGGATATCAGGGGGAAGATTCACGCTTTGTCTTGGCAACAAACAAGGAACCGAAGCCAAAGCACGTCGTGCAACGTAGGCCCGATGTGCACCACACAGCGAACCGTTCGAGTCTGAATTTCGTCAGCGCAAGAGGCATCGGCACTGAAGCACAGCCCTTTGATTCGGACGACATGTGAGCGTCATCGCCGGAATGCAGAACTGCCCGCACAAGTCTGAAGTCGCAGCTCATAGACCACCTCGGGTGCGCTCGTCTGGCGACAAGGCTGTGGTGCTGCGTAAAGGTAACCTAGCAGAAACCCAAAACTCAGCTTAGGAAGATCTAAAGTAATGCACTTCCGGCAAACCGGGCAGCGTCTCGCGATGTTGAACGCGTCAAATATAAGAGTAGGTGCAAATCAAGCGTTGCAGTAATGTTATACGTGGACGCCAGAAATGCAATGAAATGCGCTCACTAGCTCAGGAAGTCGGGAGTTTGATGGCAGCCGTTAGTTTTCGGATAGGCATGAATGCGAAAGAATCGGAACACTGGCCGTAAATGAATCAATTTGAAGCTGGAGATGCTTCGGCTTCCACTCAGGAGCCGTGTTCACGTACTGTGGGTTGAGGTCGATAGAATAAGACCCCGCCCGCACCACTAATGTATCGAGGGGGCCTTGTTCACGTGAAGTGGTGCATGAAAACGAGTAGCAATTTGTGGCTCAGCACGTGTCAATAGACGTCGGGCACAAGCATGCAAAAAGGCGCCGTTGCCGAGACTACGGTATGCCAGGTGGTTCGATTAATCCGCGATTCCAGATATGTCCAGCACTGCAGGTTCTTTTCCTTCTTTAATATGCATTGCTTGACCAAGTCTATCACGGCCTTCGGCTTCAGCGTTTTTCAGCAAACGCATTTGAGGACCTGTTTTTGTAGACATGGCAAGGTAATTCTGGCAGAATAGTCTGCTCAGACTAACTCATACAGGAACTGTCCCGATTTACACCTATGAGACAACTCACTCAAAAGTACCTTAGCAGTGGTGTATCAGCCTCGGCACTTTTTTTCCATTTCACCAATGTATACGTGATCAAATTCTGTACACAGGATACTCTAAATCACGGCCAAATGTGTCTGTTGGTGGCATGCCATCAGCTGTTGTACATTCAAGTTTGATACCTCAATATGCCAAGACCGTGAGATGTAGGCCAATGACTTGCTGCTAGGTACATGAGGTGTTCACGAATTTCTTGTTCTGCCACTTTTCATTGCAAAGAGCCTGGCAGCTGCCGGTAGGGTGAGTTTATGATGGCTTTGAGTAGCCTCTTGCGTAAAGATCTTTGCAGACAATTTTCTCGTCACCTTTCATGTCTTCTGGCCATGTGCTTGTATTTACTCGAGGGAAGAGGAGTGGCAATTACTGCTTTCTTTTTAGAGGCCATGTGTGGGCACACATCCTGTACACACTAAATGAGACTGCGGCATCAAAAGGTTGTTCAAAAAAGAAGTGTCTATTCACTTCTCCCTCTACTGTGAACTGGGTGGCTTTTCGATGCTATTCGGTTGCATTGTGAATGCAGGTAGTTACGCCTTTTCGAGGTGGAAGGATCATTGGTGTAGTGCACAAAAACCTCGGATGATGGGATTAACCAAGTGAGTGCTCTATCTTCCAGCTATTTCATGATCACATTGGCAGCAGTGACAGAAACGGACGCACTCATGGCTAAATAATGAACCTGTTTATAAAAAGACCTGTGCAGGAGCATCTGAAGACAGGGCATAAGAGTAGCATCGCAGATTCTGTTCAGTGTGCTTACCAAATTCTTTAGAGGCCATCCTCCTGTTGTGCCTGGCTATTGTCAGTAACGAGTAGTGTGTTATAGACACCATCTGCTTGCACAGTGGCAGAGAGAATCACTTTACAGCTAGATAATCCACATTATTGAAGCGGATGCTCGCACTGAAACACAGGGATGACTGCCAGATTCTGTCATACTTTGGAGGCCCCGCTGCAGTTCTGGCCTGCGCATGGTTGCAGTTGAGTAAAGAGCATAACAGCACCAGCTGCGCACTTGCTTTCGAAGGATCACCCTGCTGTCTTCCGCAGAGGCAGCTCTCTGGGCAAAATTAAGCACCACGCAAACGCATAGAGATTTCATCCAGAGAGTACTGTAGTGGACATGAACAAAGCCACCCACCTCAGTGGCTGTGGCATTTGGCTGCCGAGCCCAAGGCCGCTCAAATCCAGGCCACATTTTGATGGGAGAAAAATTACATGTGCTGTGTGATGTCAGTGCACACAAAAATTTGCTACTTTCTTGCCTCGTGCACATTTACTAGAAGAGAATTGCTTCAAACAAAAATTTTAATTAGCAATTTTGAAAACACATAGTGGTGCCAGACATTCACGCCCTTTAGAATATCATCTGAAACCTTTTACTGCTAGATGTTTTGTTTTATTAGAAATTCTTTCTAAGACTTGTGGACTTTCCAAGTCATATATCCCTTCAGGCACTAATACTCCAAGGGCCGCTGTGGTGGCTAAGTGGCTACAGTGCTCGGCAACTGATCTGAAAGCCGCGGTGGTCGAATTTCGATGGAGGCAAAATTCTAGAGGCCCATGTGCTGTGCGATGCGAGTTCACGTTAAAGAGCCCCGGGTGGTTGAAATTTCCGGAGCCCTCCACTACAGCTTCCGTCATAGCCCGAGTCGCTTTGGGACGTTAAACCCCCATAAACCAAACGGAGGAAAATTTTCAGACTTTTATAAGGGGCATGCCAGAGTCCAAAGAAAAAATTTCTATCTTCTCCAGTGATCACTTATGCTCTCTCGCAACCTTGTAATAACTGGGCCTCCCATGTTTGCTCGCGCTCGTTGCCTCGCACTGTATTGCCTTGCTGTTACCAAACATGAATTTGGACACATGCTGGATCTTGGCTTCATGCGTCTCTCCCTCCTGCAGTCCTTGGGCATCGCCTTTCCACGTGGTGCCGAAAAAGCGTGGTTACTGGCGATTGTGTGGCGATCACCATGCGCTTAACAAGGCCACAGTCACTGTACGCTACCCAATTCCATTCTTATTGGTATCGACCTTATCGGACAGCTCAGCCAGGGATTCCAGGGTCTGAGACGAAGGCATGCTGAGGATCATGTGCACCTGCGGTGGCAGGCGCTGCAGGAAGAGGTCCCGCAGGAGTGCGCTGTCGTGTGAAGTACCCACATTTCCAGCCAGGGCGTTCATACGACGCAGCAGCTCGGTAGGCTTGCGATCTCCGAGGTAAGGAGCTGCTGCAGATGCCGTGTCTCCATTTCAGAAGTTCACTGGATGAGCGTCGCCTTAAGATGATCATAAAGGTGATCGGCAGGCGGAGAACGCAGGTCGTTGCGAACAGCCGCAGCAGTTGTAGGCGTGAGCGCACCAATGACTTGGTCGAACATGGTCATCTGCGAAGTGACATGGTGCTGACGGAACAAGGCCTTGATGTTCACGAACCAAAGTTCTGAGTCTAATAACCAGAAGTTGGGGAGCTTGAGGGCGGAGACTGTGGGCTTACGAGGAGGTGGCATAAGAGGCAACGGAGTCGGTACACGAGCGAAGGAATCCATGGCCATGACTTGCACGGTGGAAGGCAGGCAGGCAAAGGCAGCTGGGGTCTCCAGCTCTGGGCTGCGGCAGGTCTAGCTAAGCAGTTAAGGCAAGCGCAGGTCAGGAGCAGAGTGCGAAGAAGTGAAGTCCGGAGTCACCAAATTTGTGGAGAAGTACCGACACAAGTCGTTGTCGGGTCTCCACAAAATATATTTGACAGGACCCGCCCAGTCAGATGTGAGTGGGACAGCATGCTGCCGCCATTCCACTGTGCAGCCACGAAAAATCAAATCTGCTCATGCTTGGCAGGTGTGCTGGGGCATGTTGCAGTCTTGGCGGCCGGACCACTATAGCACGCTACAACCTTGTGTATGCAAATTTAGGGTCCTAACAGTTTTAAAGGTCCGAATGATATAGTTTTTTCCTACCATATGAAATCACCATGTAACAAAATGAGCACAATTTATGCATTCTGAGGTCTTAACATTTGCAAAACAAGCAAACCAAGACAAACTTACCGAAGCCATACCAGGCCTACTGTACAACATGGAGGCGTCAATTTTGAAAGTGATTGTCTGCGCTCATTTCGCATGCCTGGCTTAATATGTTTTTGCGTAACCTTTCAGATTCCAGCACACTTTATTTCGTCTCTGTTTGTAGGAACTGCATTCCATACACAATGGTCTGATGCTGCTCAAGTTGCATCCACAAATGCGGATGCAGCACCTCACTGGGATTTTCTCTGCTTACTGAAAAAGTTCACTGAAAACCTATCTGTATGTTTGTGGTATGATTTGTGCATCTTTCATGCAACTGATTTGTGTTACACCACTTGTACTGACTGCCAGGTATTGTACCCTGCTGAGACGTTGCAGTTTGGGTGATGCAGCGAACTCGTGTACTATTCACGTGCAGGAATAAATTATTTTTATTACATTGCTTTCATTTGCTTTAACTTTCTAAAAAGAGATATGATTCATGTCTTTAACTGTGACTTGCAATTGATGCTTATTTTCAGTTGATGCAGAAAAAGTAACACTGCTCCCCGCATGTATGCTTGTTCCAGAGAATACTTATTTCTAGCCTGTGCCATGCTGTGTTCTTGTTACCTCCTGCATGTATGCTTGTTCCAGAGAATACTTATTTCTAGCCTGTGCCATGCTGTGTTCTTGTTACCTCCTGCACCAACCCCCTATTTAAGGATAGCACAGTCACCTATTAAAGAAAAATGATAGCACAAATGCTAATAGACAGCAGGAGAACAAAACTTTATTAGCTGCACACCCACATTCCAAGGTAGGGTAAGAACCAGAAAGACAGCAGCAAAAAATGGGCTGCAGACAGTCACAGGCGAAAAGACATCTGGAAATTTGCTGGCCTTAAGAAGCCACAGCTGACAGGGCAAGGCATTGTAAATAGAGATAAATAGGTCCTGGTACCAGATGTGACCAGTTTGAAGACCAACTAACCCGTGTGTCAGTTCTGCAGCAGTATTCAGTCAGCATTAACTTTCAAGCATCCTGTTTTGCTCATCCGTACTTCATTCATAAGCAGTGTTCATGCTTGGCATCACAACAACACTGTTCCAAGAATAAAAAGAAATGATGTGCTAGAGATGGATTCAAGTCGATGCAATTATTTTTTCATTGCCCATTAACTAAACCACTAAGCAATATGCTCACAGTTCACTTAAAAGCTCAAAAGCTGCATTGTTTCTTTTTTACTTCCTAATGAACAGAAAGCTGACAGACATCCTGAAAGCACCCAATTCAATTATGTCAGTTCATCTTACGGTGTGCTAATAAGCACGTAAGGTAAACAAAATATTGAAGTTAACAACCTTTTACTCTACATAAAGTATATATATATATATATATATATATATATATATATATATATATATATATATATAATTTTGGTATACAAATGAAAAGATAATTGATGATAATTAATCAGAAACAGCCACTGCGGTGGCTCAGTGGTTATGGTGCTCGGCTGCTGACCCGAAAGGCGCGGGTTCGAGCTTGACTGCGGCGGTTACATTTCGATGGAGGTGAAATGCTAGAGGTCCGTGTGCTGTGCGATGTCAGTGCACGTAAAAGAAGCTCAGGCGGTCGAAAATTTTCAGGAGCCCTCCACTGTGGCATCCCATAGCCTGAGTCGCTTTGGGACACGAACTATAACCAGAAGCACAATATATTGATTTCTATGTGCCACATCAACAGGGTGAAAAATGTTCCACTGCAGAAACATTCGTACTGAGTGTTAGTGTGAAGTAACACATTACGTCGCAGTGCTGCGTGTAGCTTCATAGACCGTCATTGTTACATATTGTGGGGACCTGCCCTGCAGCCCCCGAGTTTGCTTTCCCGCGAGGCACCGTGCAGCGGCAGTCTCACCTCGAGGCTGAGCGCATTCCCTTGTCAGTTACATTAACTGGCAAGAGAGGGCGCCAGCATCGCTGCGCGGGAGACTGCCAAAGCCCGCGCGCGGGAGAGGGGGCATGGGGGCTTCGGCTGGGATCGTCGGCGCGGGCGGACGTGTCGCTCGCGGCTCCGCTCTTTGTCGGCGGGGCGAGGAAGCGACGGGGAGACAGGCTCCCGTACTCGTCCCGTCCGGCCTTCGGAGGATATATCCCTTGCCCTAGCGCGGGCGAACATTCGCTCGGAACCTTGCTGGTGAGTCGGACGACCTCGATTCATTAGCGTACCTTGTTGCTAGCTGGCGTTATTGTTGCTGTAGCAATAAATGCCTGTTTGTGTCAGCCAATGTGTCGTTCCTTTGTTCCCCCAGAGTAAGGCCCGCCGTGGTCGGCGAGCGCTCGGTAGCGTACGCGATCACGGGGTGGGGTCCGGGCGGCTTTGAACCATGTCAGCCGCGGTTGAGTGGAGAGAACGTACTTATCTCCCCAATTCAAACCCCACATCTGGCAGCCCAACGTGGGGCCTGTTCTTGGAACATTGGGCGACTGTCGGTTCGGTTCGAGGAACGCTCTTTGTCCGGACTTGACAAGTGCTAGGCCTAGAGAGAATTTTGATCGCTAGGACCTGCGGCATGCTTTCTTGAGTGCGAGGTGTATTGCGCTGCAGCATGTTTGAACTTTTCGACATGCTCAGCACATTTTTTTCCCTGGAGTTTCTTCGTGAGAATCACTTGGTCCGCATCGAGGGAGCGCGAGGCCTAGCGCCCGCGGAGTCGCCGAGCCCGAAGCGAGTGAGTATGGAAGCCGCGTGGGTGGTCCGAGTTTCTGTATATATTTTCTCTACTGTCTCTTTTTCGACTCTGGGAGCCGGGTGGCCTGGAGCCACGGGTGCCGCTACGAGCTCGCTGGTATTGCAGCTCGGCACCGGGCGCTCCGACACCGTCCGATACGGTGGGCGCCGACCGCTCAGAAGCTGCTTTGTGCAGTGAGGGGGGTAGGACCACCCCACAAAGCTGACGTCTCCTCGCGGCTGCGCGCACATAACCCGTTTCGGGTCTTTGTTGTGGTCACGGTCGTTGTCGGAGTGGTAGTTAGGCCTGAGGCTTTTCGGAGCTGCCTGCACCACGTTAAAAGACACGACCACCGGACCGTGTCATTGAGAGGGGGCGCACATTGCGGCCCGCCCGCTTTTTTTTGTAACCTCGCAAGAACTGAGCAGTCTCGTTCAACTCAAGAAAGGGCTTTGTTCACTCGAACTTTGCGTTTACACAGCCGCCGACACGTTTTGCTAGCGAGTTAGGCATTGTGCCACGAGTCCCTTGCGGATGCCGTTTCCCCTCCTGTGACCTACGTTAAAGGCACGCCGAGAGCGTTTCGGCAATTTTGCAAATTCGGTGGAGCCACCCAGGCTTGCTGTCCGGTGCACATCGTCTCGCTGCCACCTGCTGCGACGGAGCGGCCTGTATCCTGTTCGCCGCATGCATCCGGGGCAGCTGTGGCGAGACCAGTCAGCAGTCACCTCCGGCTGCTGCTGCCCTAGCGACTACTGCAGGATCCTGGCCTGCAGTGTTCCCACCGGCCTTCGATTCGCGGGCCTGCGGACACGGTAGTCCGCGGGCCATGCGAGTCGTCCCAGCGGAGACCTTCACGCCGCCTTCGGAAGTCTGCGTGGACGCTGTCGGCGTGACCTCCGCTGCAAGACGTGCCTCAAGTACATGAAGACCGGGAGACTCCTCCATAGCATGTACTTTCAGACGCGTGGGTCTATTTAAGGTTGGGGGGATGTGGGGACCTGCCCTGCAGCCCCCTGAGTTTGCTTTCCCGCGAGGCACCGTGCAGCGGCGGTCTCACCTCGAGGCTTAGCGCATTCCCTTGTGAGTTACATTAACTGGCAAGAGAGGGCGCCAGCATCGCTGCGCGGGAGACTGCCAAAGCCCGCGCGCGGGAGAGGGGGCTGGGATCGTCGGCCCGAGCGGACGTGTCGCTCGCGGCTCCGCTCTTCGCCGGCGGGGCGAAGAAGCGACGGGGAGACAGGCTCCCGTACTCGTCCAGTCCGGCCTGCGGAGTTTATATCCCTTGCCCTAGCGCGGGCGAACATTCGCTCGGAACCTTGCTGGTGAGTCGGACGACCTCGATTCATTAATGTACCTTGTTGCTAGCTGGCGTTATTGTTGCTGTAGCAATAAATGCCTGTTTGTGTCAGCCAATGTGTCGTTCCTTTGTTCCCCCAGAGCAAGGCCCGCCGTGGTCGGCGAGCGCTCGGTAGCATACGCGATCACGGGGTGGGGTCCGGGCGGCTTTGAACCGTGTCAGCCGCGATTGAGTGGGGAGAACGTACTTATCTCCCCATTCAGACCCCACAATATGTCTCAAGCTCAGTGCCCTCCTAGCTACTTTTGCTCTTCCATGTTCACCTTTACTGCTATACATTCTTTTGCCATGCTGGTTTCATTGATGTCGAATGAAACCTTCAAAACTGGCCTCCGTGGTGATGCAGTGACGAAGCCATTCTGCTGCACGAACTATGTTACATGTTTGATTCCTTGTGCGAGGAGACTTTCTGATGCAGACTAAGTGCAAAAACTAAATTCCACACAATATTTCAAATCACGTGAAACAACTCCAGGCAGTTGAAATAAATCCAAGGCACTGCACTATACCGTGCCTCATCACCAAGACTGGGTTGTCTTTGAATACACCATAACTTCATTATATTCTTGTCAGACTACATGCATATTAATGCAGATGTCTGTTATAGCATTTTAATATAAAAAATGCACCAGTTCTGCAGCCTAAATGCTACTGAAATTTAGGCAGTGGTCATTGTACTCCCACGTTGCCATATTTTCAGAAATTGTGTAACAGGGGCACTCTAAGCAGCCTTCTACATTCTAAGTTAGCTTTCTACTCCCGGTGGCCAAATAACTCATTTCTCATGCTAGTATTTGTAATTCTGGGTTGTCCTTCCAGAAAAGTATGTGTTCAGTAACTAAATCTGTGTCATTAGGCCATATTGTAGGTTTATGAATGCACAGACACCCATGGAAATATATTTCGATTTATGCTAACAAAGAGAACTTTTGCTCAGGTCTTGCGAGGCTATCTTAATTCATGTGGGAGCTAGCTCTTCATGTGAGGGAACCTGTCAGGCTGTAACCAGCTGATTTTTTTAATTGCAGTTTCAAGTTTCTCTTGCAGCTTTTTCAGCAGACTAACAATCGTGCCATGTTCTTGTTGCAGCACAGATAATATTCATGACAGTCTTAGTCAGGTTTAAATGACCACTAGGAAGTTGGCCTGAGTCTGCAGTGTCCTCAACAGCCAGTCTGCTTTCACACAGGTGTACAGGTTCCTAATGGTGGCAGTCCCTTAGCAAAGTACTTAATGAACAGTGATTTCACTTTATTGCCCAAATGGTAAAGCTGTCAGGCATCGATGCTTTCAACTGGGTGGTCATGCTCGTGCTGTGTGGCTCACTACGCGACTGCACATGGGAGCTTAGCCAAAGGAATGTATAATTCCTTTTTAATGCGACAGCATTAGAGGTCCAATTCACAAAAAAGTGGGCCTCCATCCGTCCATGTCATGAAAAAGCAGGTGGCAGTGAAATTCAAATAATTTCAATGCAATTCCCACCTGCTCACCATGGAACTGTTCATCAGCTCATTGGGTGAGAGATAACAGCCTCTCAAATAACTACCCACAAAAATGAGCCTCATGGGTGCTCCGGAAGAGCAGCCTATGTCTTGCAAGCCCCATCGATTGCTCTGTTTGAAACAGCCACCTGCCGAAGCACTGGCGCATGGCTTAACCACTGCGCCAAGAGTGGTATGAGGACTCTCCACAATTTATGAACCTATGAAAGAGAAGGAGTTATTGCGTGGGAGGGACCTTGTGCTATTGAATTTCACTCCTAAGGGCAGGTTATGCGGCGCCCAAGCTTTTTAAGCTTTTGGTCATGTTTTTGGGCTTAACATGCACCGTGGCCTTCCATCTCCCCTTGCGTCAGCTCGCCACCTTGTTCGAGTCAGCAAGGCAACATCGCCAAACCTTATGGCAGTGAAACCTGCCATACACAAACAAAAGAATAAATTTAAGATAGTGCACACAGTTTTGCATTTGCAACCAAACTTGCCTTACATATACACATATCTTACAGAGACCAACCGTTTTAAAACTGATCTTGTCGTTATTTATAACAAAGGCAATGCAACCAGGGTCCAACTACAAGTATCATTCAGGTTGCATGTGAATATGCGAATGCAACAGTTATTAGTTCTATTCATATGCAGATTAATATCACAGTGGCATACAATGTCTTGAAAGCAAATTCATTTTGTGCTGACGGAACGTTTTCACGTGCATCTGTGCGAAGAATACAACGGTGTGCTGAAATTCAAAGACTCGCATATAGTTTCAGTAGGGGCTGTGCTCAGTCTCGCTGTCATGAGTCCGAAAATGGAATAGTCGTTCTTTAGAGAGAACCTCACTGAAGTATAAGGCCATATAACTAGCATAGATCGCATTTGAGAGGTTTCCAATTCTGAACGAAATTGTGCAAAGTAAACGCACCGCGAGCCCTAGATCGCGTTTGAGAGGTTTCCAATTCTGAACAAAATTGTGCAAAGTAAACGCACCGCAAGTGCTGCGGCATACACCTTCAGCATTCTTCCTTTCGAACCTGCACAGTGGCGGTGCTGTTGCACGATTTCACCCCGCTACATCTTCCTTAGGCATGATACTTTGCACATCGCAGCCAGGCTGGCCAGGCAGACAGGTGCACACGCGGCACAAGCAAAAGCCAGCGAAAGCGAGCGCGCCAAGCCCCCGTTACGCATATCACACGTAGATGGCCCGATATGCGCAGCCGATGTAGGTGGCGGATTGCTGTTGAGACGTTTTGATGCAGCAGACCATTTTATTAACAATGCATTTGTTTGTGCAAAAAGTGGTATGCTCGAACAAGCGTAAGCGCGTAATCGTTTTGTTTTGCTTGTGTTTAGTGACGTAACCGGAACTTCCGCTACAGCAGCTTCGGGTCTTTGGAAACACGCGCCTCTAGCTGGCGGTGGTTCGGCAGCATGGACTGGCATCGCACGGCCACCGGATGTGACGTCTATGCAACCTATCTATAGCATATCTCCCCCATCTAAATGCGACCGAGATCGAACTCGCGTTTCCGGGTCAGCAGCCGAGCACCGTAACCACTCAGCCAACACGGCGGCTACATAGTCAAAAGTACTTGCATACAAAGCCCTTGTTCGCACCTTCACATAAAACTACTCTTGTCCTACCTGGAGCGGTCACAAAATGGACTGGGGGTTTCTGGGGCTGGTCTCCGGGCTGCCGAACAGCGAGGAAGGGCACCTCCTCTTCTCCATCCGCTCAGCTCAAGGAAATGTACAGGGCTTTGTGTGGGGAGCTTGTCCTAGATACCCCTGTGTCCTTTTTTCTTCCTTATTTCAGGAAACTTGCGCTTTGCCTACATACTTCCAACATGGTGGTAAAGAAGTAGGGAACAGGGCAAGAAATGTGGCTTCAATAGAGAAGAACGATCATAAGGGCAATGTGGCTGTGTTGCGAGTCACATGAAGCTGGCTTTTTTTTTTTGTTCGAGACGCTCAAATCAGGGTTTTCGGTTCCCGCCAATTCGAAGAACACTGGGGATTATCGGTACTGTACAGTTTGGTTTATGGGGGTTTAACGTCCCAAAGCAACTCTGGCAATGAGGGACACCGTAAATTTCGACCGCTGCTGCCAGGACGTAACACAAGTCTTTTGGGTCAGCAGCCGAGAGCAATAACCACTGAGTCACCGCGGCTACCTGGTACTGTACATAACAAAAACGCTCAACCCTAAGCATAACCATGGCAGCCAAAGAAAGTCCCTCGGTGCTCACTGCAATATGCCATGCATTTGAAAGAAAGTACTCTGAACACCGCATACAAACAAATAGTGAATGAATATTTATTTTCACATGACGAAGACATGTACAAGTTCACTGAGCTTGTGAGCTAAAAAAAACTTGGGCGTGGTAAGCAAACTACAGGTTGCCATTTTTTATTCTCTACACAAAATTACGATGGCAATGACTACACTATACAGTGCATCCCCAGGAGCGCAGCGTACCTGAACGTCTTCACAAACATCGACACTGCTTTGTCATGTTTTAATGCACACCAGACATTACAGCAAAGGATCCACATTCCCAATGTGGATCCAAATAAATCCCCGAGTAGCCTGTAAAAGTTTACACAGTTCGAATATGACAGTGCCACAAAAACAAATAATTAGCAACTGCAAGTTCCTACCAATCAATGCCAATCAATAAAAATTGAAGCTGGCCAATCCAGATCAATGAAAATGAACCTGGTTGAATTTAACCCGTTTTCAGTTTAAATTCCAATACACAACATAAAGTACAGAAATGCAACTCATTCGCCTCAGTTTTGCTGGTGGACAGTTTGACTCGCTTTTCAGGCAGCAAAGAAGTTGCATTTTAAAGCATGGAAAGTAAAAAAATGGGGGAACACACAAGCACAAACAACAGAGCACTGAAAACAAAGCCAGAGATGTAGGGCCAAAGAAAAAAAAATGGCAGTGACATGTACTCCAGGCTGTGAACTGCTCTGTGCACCAAAGCAAGAAAGCTCTGATGTGGACTGGAGGTCACAGGTAGAACAGCCGGTCACACAGCAGAGGGCTTGGTTCCCGATGGATGTTGTCCCCAACAAGGCTGGCCAGCTTGTGGGCATACTGATCAATATTGCAGGGGAAAGATAGAATAAGTGTTAAATAAAGGGTCAAACCACACTAGCAGAAAGGGGCACATTAAGCAACAGTTGTTTGTGTCAGGAATTAAAGAGACACTGGTCTTAAAATGAAAATTTTTATTAGATAAATCATGATGAAATGTGTTTTGTACTTCCTCCTCCTGTTTTGAAAACTAGTTTCAGTACATCTCAATTAGTTTCCATATTATGAGAAAATAAGTGAAGCTTAATTATGTCATTTTTTATGGGCTGTTAAACACTTCCCACAAATTTTGAATGGTCGCCGTAGTCAAAGACCTGCCAAGTTGAGTTATGCTATTTAAATTGTTATTGAGGTACATCAGCTAAAAATGTGTTGCATCCAAGTACCAAAGCAGGAAATATTAGATAATATTATTTACAAAATTAAATGTTAGCCTCTGCCATAAAAAAATAGCATAGCTCCACGGTTTAGTTCTTAGTGAATTAAACAGTATAAGATTAACTGAAATTGCACCATAAAAATGCAACAAACACTTCCGTAAGGCTTGTCATGTTGACAAAAACACAAAGTTCAGAAAATCGCATTTGAAGTGTGTGTGACAGCCATTCGGAGGAGAAAATGGTGGAACACTGGCATTCCAAGAGGATTTCACATGTGAGTTACAAGAGATGCAGGGAAGAGTGCGATGGTGGCCGTCGGGGACGTGGTTTGCCATTTTGGTGCTTTGGAGGCCATCAAATATATCGACTTTCTAAATGATGAAGTCAAGTATGCCAAAGCATCCTCCATGTTATTTTTGCCGGCACTGTACATAATCAGGGACGCGTCTCGTAATTATGGCCCAGAACATCAGGCATCTGCCTACACGTGTGCCTGTTAGCGCTTAAATTTCGTATTCTGGATTTTACTTTTTTGTCAGCTGTAATTATACAATGCCAATATGAGTTTTTTTTTTTTCACCTAGGAAAAAATGCAGCCATTGTGCAGGGTGGCCCTGGTGCAATTTCAGCGGATTCTGGTAGCAAAACACTTTTCTCTCGCTCCCTTGCCGACATGCAGGAAGAAATGGCGAGAAATACGAGCACTGCCACTTCAGTGTTACCAGCCTTTCTTTTTTTACCACTTTCCTTGTAACATACCTTCAGTTATTCACAATAAAAGTTGGCAATAACAACAGTGCGCGTAAGTGCTGAAGTAATTTTTGTGCTTAGAAATTTTTCTTTTCCAGAGAAAAGTAACTGCAAATCCCTTCTTTTCGGCCATCCAGCAATGACATACAGTCGAGCCTACATATAACAGCCCCACTTAAGACAAACTTTCGCTAATAACGCGCGAGATCTGTACGACCATCAAAATATACATTGTTTCAATGGCACAAAATCACACGTATAACGAACGTCATTAAGCCCTGCTGGTCGGTTACAGCGAACGGACGACGTAAACCCGGCGCTCCAACCCCTTTGTGCACCCGGCGTGCGGTTGAGTGGTTCTGTTTGGTGGGAAAAATTTGTGTGCAGGGTGTGCAATTGTATCCTTCGGAGAACACCTTCGCTGCAGTGCACGGGAGTGGGGAAGGGGAATTAAAAAGATAGAGTCGCGGTATGTTTTCGGCCAAGCCTCGCTTTTGAACTGCCCACCCCGTTTCGTGCCGCTCTCAGGTGAGCTACCCTTTCCCCGCCAACGCACCTTCCAAGATCGCCCTCCCGCACCTCCGCTTCCTTCTCCTCACTCTATTGCAAATCCGCGGGTGGCCTCCGCGATCAACTGTGCCGCCGCCGGTGCCAATCGCGGAGGCCACGCTCAGTGAAGCAGGCCTTCCATGGGAGCCAAGAGGTGGCTGCACTGATGCTCACGGACGCCCCTCATTGGTCTCTCCGCTGGTGCTGTGCGCCTGTATCTTTAGCTTGATTGCCGCCTGTGTGCGCTGCACGTCTGCCCCCATCGCGCGCTTTTGTCACACTTGTGGTGCGCATGTTTCGTTGGCTTCGTTCAAATCTCGAGCCCTGGTTGTAATTCGGGATGGCGGACGGGAACGCCGTGCCCATTTGCATTGTATTCAATGCTAGAGATAATGAAAGTGGCCTGGCTGGAGGTGACGGCCACTGGCGAGCAGAACTGCTTCCGCAAGGCCGGCTTCGTCGAGTGTCTGATGCCGAGCATGATGCTTCGGAAGATGACCAGCCCGGCGGCGATTTGTGGCAGCGCGTCGTCGACTCCAACGTGGGGGTCATGACACTGGTTGGAATGATTTTATTTCTGTCGATGATGACGCCGACACCGGGAACCATGCACGGACGAGGGCATTGTTTCTGAAGTGCGGGACAAGAGTGACTCGGAGGAATCTGAGGAGGATGAAACTTTGGAGCCAGCACCCATAAGCGCGCCTGCAGCAATGGGCTACGAACAACTTGTCTATGCCAAGGGCCTCGCCGAAGAGCACTCTTCTGCTTTAAATAAAGTGAAACCTCCCACATCGGATCTGCTCTGCGAAAACAGACGTCCATCACTGACTTTTTCACAAAGAAAAAATTTTGTGTTTTGACAAGCAACTGTCTTTAAAGCTGTGGTCCACTTACTACGAACTTCGGGATATAACGAACGGATGCCGTGTGACGCTCATGTTCGTCATAAGCGGGCTCGACTGTATTAAAATATGGGCAAATATAAGACTTTGACCAGACATCTAATCTACTGCATTACCTTATCTGAAAACGATCTATGAATTCAAATTAAAAGTGCAAATTATAGACTCCACTGCATTTTCATCAATGCACTGTCATAAACTGTACCCAAATCCAAGCCTCACCTGGCAAGGGGCAGGCACACGCACAGTGCCAGGCCAGTTATAGTACATGTGTGTAAGCTTGTAGGTGAGCCGCTGCATCTGGTCAGGTGACAGCCCAGTTGAGTTCCGCACCACTACGTAGTGAGTTGGCGACACTGTGCCCTGCCGCACTTTCTGTGATACCAAGAAGAAGTCGCACCTGCACACAAACAAGATCAAAAACAAATTTTTGCTATGTAATGAGCAAGCAAAGAAATTCAAAATAAAGGTGTATGCATTAACCAGAGTAGAGGAACATTGTGAAAAAAAAAAAGCACAAGGATCCAAAAGTGTAATAATCCTCATGCCCATCAAATATTTTTTCTAACCATCCCCATCCCGCTTGAAGCAAGCATATAGCTGGAAATAATTTGCTAACTTAGCACGCCAAGAACGAGAAGTTGTGATGTAAGTGTGAACAGTGGCGACACACACAGCCTCGCTTAACATTATCATGGAAGAACACAATGCCTAATATTGAGCCTGGAGACAATGGAGCTGAACTAGTCTCTAGTATGTGTTCAACGAGTCAGTTGTTCCTGCAATTGTTTCACTAGGGGCATTAAATTTGTAAGCAGATGTGGTAACCGTGCTAACCACATGCACACGTACATCGCATGCTGATCTCAGATATGCAAAAACTGTTCCTACAATTTCCAGGACAGTACGGGGGCAGTGTGAATTTGTGTGCAAAATTCTTCCCTCTACAGTCGAGCCCGCTTGTAACGAACATGAGCGTCACGTGCTGTCCGTTCGTTGTACAGTCGAGCCCGCTTATAACGAACATGAGCGTCATGCGGCGTCCGTCCGTTAAATCCCGAAGTTCGTAGTAAGTGGACCACAGCTTTAAACACATGTTGCTTGTCAAAACACAAAATTTTTTTCTTTGCGAGAAAGTCTGTGATGGACGTCTGTTTTTGCAGTGCAAATCCGATGAGGGAGGTTTCCAGTTTACTGAAAAAGCAGAAGCGTGCTCTTCGACGAGACCCTTGGCATAGACAAGTTGTTTGAGGCTCTCTATGTAGCCCATTGCTACAGGCGCGCTTATGGGTGCTGGCTCCGAAGTTTCATCCTCATTCCTCCGCGTCACTCTCGTCCCGCATTTCAGAAACTATGCCCTCGTCCGTGCACGGTTTCGCGGTGTCAACATTGTCATCAACAGAAATAAAATCATTCCAAACAATGTCATGACCCCGCATGTTGGAGTCGACGACACACTGCCACAAATCGCCGCCGGGCTGGTCATCTTCCGAAGCATCAGGCTTCGCATCAGGCACTATCGACGAAGCCGGCCTTGCATTTGCAGTTCCGCACGCAAGTGGCCATCACCTCCACCCAGGCCGCTTTCATCATCTCTACCGCTGAATATAATGGAAATGGGCAGGGTGTTCCCGTCTGCCATCCCGAATTGCAACCAGGGCCCGAGATTTGAACGAAGCCAACGGAACATCCGCACCGCAACAAGAGTGACAAAAGCGCGCGATGGGGTAGACGTGAAACGTGCCCAGGTGGCAATCAGGCCAATCAAGTTAAGGATATACATATACACAGCGCCAGTGGAGAGACCAATGAGGGGCGTCCGTGAGCGTCAGTGCAGCCACATCTTGGCTCCCACGGAAGGGCTGCTTCATGGAGCGCAGCCTCCGTGATCGGTATCGGCGGTGGCGCGGTTGGTCGCGGAGGCTACGCGCAGATTTGCGAGAGTGAGGATAGGGGGAGCGGAGTTGCGAGGAGGGGCGGGAGGGCGATCTTGGAAGGCGCGGTGGCGAGGAAAGGGTAGCTCGCTTGAGAGCGGCACGAAACGGGGCGGGCAGTTCACTTGCCATGAGGCTCAGGAAAACATACCGCGCGCAGGGCGCACAAAGGGGTCAGAGGCAGGTTATCTCGCATTGCGGCGCCGGGTTTACACCGTCCGTTCGCTGTAACCAATCAGCAGGGCTTAATGATGTTCGTTATACGTGTGATTTTGTGCCATTAAAATGTATATTTTGACGGTCACGCAGGTCTCGTTCGTTATAAGCGAAAGTTCGTCTTAAGTGGGGCCGTTATATGTGGGCACGACTGTAATTTTCCTCAACTCCAGGAGCAGTGTACAGCTCTCAACGGCTGCATATGTTCGCTGCTGCTTGTGAGAATGCTAATTTCGCTGATGGGCCAGTCCTTAATGCTGCTGCCAATCGAAGCACTAGCACAAGCTTTCAAGGAGGTGAGTGAGGAGGACAGTGCTCTGGGGACACAGTAGCAAGGATCCAAGAGCAGCACTGTTTATTAACACCCAAGACATGCAGATACTGAATCTGATGATACACAAGTGCCTTGCGTGTCGTGTATGTTCTCCCTCTGTCCTCATCTGTTAAGCGCACAGTTGCCTTTCACAGAATAAATGCCTCTCTGGTACATCTTTATGCAAGCTGTAACAACACAGACATGCATGGCTCAAAAAGGCTAAATACAAGCATAACAGATGTGCCGAGCCACAGTATGGACTTTCTCCTCCTGAACTGCTTTACAACCCAAGGACAGCAGTGCACTAAGTCCGCTCACTCACCAGTCGGTGCGCGTGATCGTGTGGTCCACGATTGTTCCAGGAGCAGGGTTGTCCAACTCCACTTCTCCATTCTGTTTAAAAAACAAGGGAACGAAAAAAGTTTTTGAAAAATTGTCCGATATATGTGCCGCCACGGCGCAGCAACTCATGAAAATGCATCAAAAACACTTGTTTTCTATGCTTGTGCAATTCAAAACCAGCTGCTATAATGCGCTCTGTTTGGTCTCATTTGATAGCACAGCTCGCCGGCTTTCTTTCCCGCCTATGTGACGCCCACGAAGCCTATTCAAGGCTAAGAAAAGTGGCAAAAACAAAAACGGAGGAGCAGTCCAGTGACTGGCGGCCGTCTGCCACATGGCAAAATCAGTTTAGGCATGTGTGAACAGCAAATTTTCAGTTCAAAGCGAATGGTTACTTTGTTCAGATAGTTTTGATGGGAAGCGAATGCTTTGCAACTCAAAATGTAGTAATAAGAGAAAAATAATTCACTACAGCTGAACAGCATATTGTCACGTAGTGCTGACTGCAGTCGAAGCAGCGATGAAGACGAACGAAAGGGTCTTCTAAAAGAAAACTGTTTATTGGGCTGACTTGCACCCAAAATGAACTGAATCACTCGGTGGCGGCGAAGCGACAAGCGTGCTCGGCGGTCGTCGAACAGAATGCTCAATTTAAAGCTGATAGCAAACTTTCGAGATAAAGAGCGCAAAGTTACTAGAACATTCCGGAACAACGTAGAATCAGCTCTGCCTGGCTGCGATCAATCGAGATAACTCTAGTCGCATCTTGCGTCGCAAACAAAGCGATAAAGTGGTGTGGCGGCAGACTTGAAAAACGAACAAACACTGCAAATATTTGCGGCATTACTCCCCTCTCAAAGAAGCATCGACCCGATGCATTAAAACAAATAATGCGACTAGTAAGGAAAAAAAAAACGGATCTTGCGAAAATAGAGCATGGAAATGCAGCGTCCTTTAGCGCGCATTTCCGGACTACATGGACAATTTCTGGTCGTACGCGGCGTCGCTGGGATGCAGTCATTGCGTCAGGAATGACTTCATAATCCAGTTCACCCAGCCGACGAAGAACCTTGTACAGGCCGAAATAGCGGCGATAAAGCTTTTCACTCAATCCACGGCAGCGAATGGGCGTCCACACCCACACTTGGTCTCCTGGCTTGTATTCCGCGTTGCGTCTTCGTAGGTTGTAGCATCTGGCGTCGGACCGCTGCTGATCTTTGATCCGTAATCGGGCAAGCCTTCGAGCTTCTTCTGCGCGTTGAAGGTAGGCGGCAACGTCGACGTTCTCTTCTTCTATAGCGTTGGGCAGCATGGCGTCTAGCGTGGTCGTGGCCTCCCTGCCATGGGCGAGCCTAAAAGGCGTCATCTGGGTGGTCTCCTGCACTGTGGTGTTGTAGGCGAAGACGACGTAAGGCAGGATGACATCCCAGGTTCTGTGTTCGGCATCGACATACATAGCAAGCATATCGGCGATGGTTTTGTTCAGGCGCTCGGTCAGCCCGTTGGTCTGCGGATGGTATGCAGTTGTCCTCCGGCGGCTGGTTTGGCTGTAGCGCAGGATGGCTTGCGTTAGTTCCGCCGTGAATGCTGTTCCTCTGTCCGTGATGAGCACATCGGTGGCGCCGTGTCGAAGAAGAATGCACTCCACGAAAAATTTGGCGACTTCTGCTGCTGTTCCGTTCGGTAGGGCTTTTGCCTCGGCGTAGCGGGTCAGGTAGTCGGTTGCTATGATGATCCACTTATTTCCAGATGTTGACGTTGGAAAAGGGCCAAGCAAGTCCATGTCGATCTGCTGAAAGGGCCTTGAGGGAGGTTCAATGGGGCTCAGAAATCCTGCTGGTCGTGTGGGAGGAAGTCTTTCGTCGCTGACAATCTCGGCAGGTTTTCACATAGTGTGCGACATCGGCAGACAGTCGGGGCCAGTAATACTTGTCTTGAATGCGGCGGAGGGTGCGAGTAAACCCGAGATGCCCAGCTGTCGGCTCGTCGTGTGAAGCCTGTAGAACTTCTTCGCGGAGACAAGTAGGTACAACAAGGAGGTAGGCTGTTTTGTCCGAAAGCTAAGCAGGCTCGTGGCGCCAAGTATGGAAACCTCGACGAGTCACTTCTTACTTGGTTTAAGGGGGGAGACGGCTTCTGGGGGCGAAAAAAATCGCAAAAAAAACGATTTTTCAGGAATAGAATTTTTGAAACCTGCAGCTGTTTTTCTACTAGTCTGTGAAATTCCAGAACTCCGGAGGCAATATTTCGACTGTAATACGATTAAAAGACGCAGATCCGCGCACACTTGGGAAAGATTTTGATGCGAAAACCACGGTCTTTCCGCAACACGTAACCGTCATTCTTCGGCAGTGATCGCCGCCATCTTGGTCTCATTCGAAAGAGCAGCTTTTAGTGTTCAATTTCGCGCCATTGCTGTGCTTTTACGCTTATTGGTTGCGGGAAAAAAAGGCACCAAAAAACAGTCGCAACGTGCGCTGCTATTCGCTAGTCGGCGCACGTGACTAAAACGTGTCATCCGATTGGCTGACAAGCTTCCCGTCGTCTGCTTGGCGCGTTCGTGGCCGGCCGTGAGCTCAAGTGGGAGCCACTTTGTGTATCGTTCTTAGTGCGCTTTGCAGCAATGTCAGCACCTAAGTTCCGCACGGCGCACAAGTTCGGAAAATGAGGAAGAAGACGCTGACTGACAACTTCAAGAAGAAGAGCTCAGCGGAAACCGCAAGCATCGCATCTGAATCGCAGTGCGATGTGGAGACCGTGTTAGGAGTAGGCCTAACGGCGACCGCGGACATTGGAACATCGGACAGCGGTCGCGTTCGGCGAGACACCCCGATGCTGCAACCTTCCGAAATAGCAGCAATTACAAAGAAAGCGCATGGGAAACTGCAGCAGATGGCATCGACTCCTGCAACGGAGCGCAAAGCTGCTTTCTCCGGTGCAACCGCAGACGCTGCGACTACCACTGACGAACCGCTCGGCGACGCGACTGACGCAACCTTCACGATTGTTAGTTTGGAGTCTGTGAATGCGCTACTAGCGTGTGTGAAGTGCAAAGTGTGCTGTGGTAATGTGAACATCGGCAAATGTGACGAGTACGGCCTTGCTGTGAAATTGACGCTTTCGTGCGTAAATTGCGGCGACGTTTCTTCCGAATGGAGTTCGCCGCGTGTGATCGGCGGTCAAAAAAAGAATCCGTTCGTTGTGAACATTCTTGCCGTGCGTGCCATGCAAGCAACCGGAAATCAGCGTGCTGCACTAAATGATATATTCTCGGCAATGAATATATCTCATACGGGTTTGCACACAAAAACGTGGCAAAAGTACGTCAAAGAAAAGTTGACGCCCGCGGTGGATCGTGCAGCCCTGCGCACGATGCGTTCGGGAGGTGTACTCGGAGCTAAATCTCGGACACCCAGGTAACATCGCAGTCTCATTTGACGGCTCGTGGATGACACGCGGGCATTCCTTGCACATTGGAATCGGGACAGTTATCGAGCTCTTTACTGGACTTGTGCTCGATTACGTCGTGCGCAGTAATTTATGCGCCGTGTGCGAACGGGGCCTGAAAGATGATGACCCGACGTACTCAGCGTGGAAAGCAAGCCACACATGCCAGAAGAACACCAACAAGAAGGCTTCCGAAATGGAGGTAGAGGCTGCACTCATCTTATTCAAGCGGTCTCTAGAACTGCACACAGTCCGGTACACAACCATACTGTCCGATGGGGACAGCCGCACTTTCCTTGCTTTGCAAAAAGAAGTCTTTGGGTACATTCCAATTACCAAAGAAGACTGCATAAATCATGTGCAGAAGCGCATGGGAACCGCTCTGCGCAGTGTGGTCTCAAAACAGAGGTTCTAATGGAGAATCCCTTGGTGGGAAAGGAAAGCTTAAGTCAGATTTAATTTCTAAATCGAGTTCATACTATGCATGGGCTCTGAAATCACACATTGGTGATGTGGAGGCCACACATAGGGCTGTGATGGCCACCTATCATCATGTCACTTCTAATGACATCACCGCCAACCATAGCTTCTGTGTAACAGGCCCCGAGTCTTGGTGCAGACAGAATGCTGCAGAGGCCCGAGGTGACGCCATGCCATGTCACCGACACAACCTGCCTCCTCTTGTCTGCAATGCTTTGCTGCCTGTATACGAAAGACTTTCTAACAAGGGGCTTCTTGATCGCATCCAACGAGGCAAAACTCAGAATAATAATGAATCCTTACACTCAATGATATGGGCACTTGCCCGAAAGGAGCGCCACGCCTCACTTTTTACCATTCAGGCCGCTGTGGCTGAGGCTGCAATGAAGTTTAATGCAGGAAATGAGAGAACTGCTGCATGCATTCTGAAAGAGCTGAGCCTGACCTCCAGCCCCCAGGCAACCAAGCACATGCAAGAGAAAGATAAACAAAGGAAAGCTGCATGTGCACAAAAGCACAAATCGGCAGAAAATGTGCAGCGCATGCTGAAAAAGCGCCACTTCAATGATAGCAAGCAATCAGACTACATTCCGGGAGGCTATTAGCAATTGCCCAAGGCCACTGGACCAATAATATTGAATTTTTCTTCAATAAACAGCACTCCGATTGTTTTTCTCATTTTCTCAGAATGCAAATTTTGGTCTCTGAGCAAATTTCTAAGTGGCATATCTCGGCATCTATAGCTGACAGAACCATAATTTTTTTTTACTGTGTACCTAGGTGATCTGAGCATGCGATATTGGAAGCAGTTTTCTCAGTTAAGCCTCAAATTTTTTTAATGATCTCGTTCGTAATTGCATGCTGGCTACAGTTTATTGCATGTATTTCATTGTACTGTGAAATCACTAAGGATGGTAAAATTAGAAAACTGTCTCCAACATTGCATTCCATTTTCCTTTTGGAGTCTAACAATGCGCCATTCTTGAGCTTTTATGCTTTACGTTTCCCTCATTGTTCTGGTGAAAAAGGGGGCCTAATTAATTATATCTTGAGAACTAATTAACCTACCAATAAAGTAATTGCATTTTTGAAATCAGCACGAGGAGCTGGTGAAGGATATGCAATTTCATTAAGTATGGTGGAGAAATAAATAATTTTCCTCCAGAAGCAGTCTTCCCCCTTAAAAAAGCTCGCGCTGCCGGTTTTAAATTCGACGGCAGCATTTTGCACGAGAAGGCGATGGAAATAGCCAACCGACTGGGCATCAGTGACTTTGCGGCGTCAAATGGCTGGATCGACCGTTTCCGGAAGAGGCACGGCATAGTGTATAAGACGGCATCCGGGGAAGCATTAATTGTAAACTTGGAAACAGTCGACGATTGGAAGGCCACACTATATGCCATAAATGAGGGGTATGAGCCTCGTGACTAAATTTTACAATGCCGACGAAACGGGTCTTTTCTTTCCGCTGCAGCCATCCAAGTCGTTAAGCCTGAAGGGCGAAGCATGCCACGGAGGCAAATGCCGCAAAGAACGATTGACGGTGCTCCTTTGCTGCAACATGGATGGCTCGGACAAGCTGAAGCCATGGGTAATCGGAAAATACCGAAACCCACGGTGCTTAAAGAACATTCGCCTGCTGCCATGTCACTATAGAAGCAACAGTCGTGCATGGATGACGGGTTCTTTGTTCGAAGAATTTCTTCGTTACTTTGACAACAAGATGGGCTCCCAGTGCAGGAGTGGTGTCCTTTTTCTTGACAATTGTGCTGCCCACCCGAGAGACCAGTCGTTTCTTCGGAATGTTAAGCTTGTTTTTTTTTCCTGCAAACACTACAAGCCACTTGCAGCCGTTGGATGCCGGCGTCATAAAGAACTTAAAGCACTCGTACAGGAAGTGCATCATAAAGCGCTGTCTGGCGCGTATTGATCGCGGACAGCAGCCTACGATCATTTCAATACTGGACGCTATGCACTACATCGCTTCAGCGTGGACTGCAGTGAGCGCGTCAACTGCACAGCACTGCTTCGCGCGGTGTGGCTTTCGCATGGACGGCGGAGAGGAAACTGCCACGGAAGCTGAAGAGACGGAAGCAGCCTCTCATGAGCAAGAGCTGAGTGAAGCTTTGAATGCGCTGGGTGCCACGGGAGTCACGTATGACGACTACGTCGCCATGGATGCTGCTGTCGTGACGTCCAAGTGTCGGAGTATCGCTGAGATCGTTGCAGACTCGGTCGCGAGTGAAGCCTCAGACTGTGATGACGACGAGGAGCACGAGCCGCACGATTCCGGGGAGATGGCGGACCCGAGCTTTGGAGAAGCCGTCGCGGCTCTGGACCTCCTCCGCAGGTACGTCGCACCTCAAAGCGACGCTGAGAGCAATGCGGCTTTCCAGGCCATCGAGAAACGCGTGGCGTTTTCCAGCGAGCGGAAAAAACGGCAATCGACCATTCTCGATTTTTTTAAGACCTAAGCTCACTTGATGTCGAAATAAATTGTTTCAAGGCAAAGCTGCACTGTTTTCATTAATTTTCGGACCTTTCCTCACTGTTGCGTTTTCCCGGCTGTTACGTTTTTTTTTCGCGGTCCGGTGAAAAACGTATGAACGGGGTTCCACTGTATTAGCGGAAATATCCAAAAGATGTGGTTTGCAGAATTCGCTGAGGGTACACTTTTCACATACTGCTGGTTTATGGGTGTTTAATGTCCCAAAGCAACTTGGGCTACGTGGGACGCCGTAGTAATGGGCTGCAGAAATTTCTACCACCTGCGGTTCTTTAACGTGCACTGACATCGCACAGCACATGGACGGGCCTTTGGAATTTCACCACCATCGAAATTTGACCACCGCAGCTAGGACTGAACCCGCATCTCACAGGCCAGCAGCCAAGCGCCATAACCACTCAGCCACCACGGTGGCTGCACAATGTCAACCATTCAGACACCATTAGTTGGCAACAGCAGCATTTATCATTGCAAATAACTAAGACCCCGGCCCTGTATTAAAAATTTTAAGCTCTGACAGCAGGGGCATGCTACTCTAGTGATTACTTCAGAAGCGACAGCCACTCACCAACTTTGCAAAAATGCGGGTGTTGATGCGCTTTTGGACAACCACCACAGCAATCATCGGATTGTAGCCAGGGCTCGCGCAGCTGAAGGATGCAATCAGCTGCTCAACCTCATACTGATTCACGTGGGCGAGCTGCCCATCACCCACGCCATCACGGAAGATGAAGATGCGATCAGGTCGAGAGTGGTTCACTTCATAGTACTTGGCCAATGCATCCAAGAAGGCCACCTTAATGCAGTTTACAAGCTCCTTGCCAGATTCTTGAAGAGCGCACTTAGAGAACCAGCGAGTCATGTTGTTATTCATGCTGGCCACAAAGCCGATCACAGACTGCCCGCCTCGAGTGCTATCATGGTAGACGTCCACGCCCACTATCATCACCTTTTTCTGCAAAAGAAAAAAGTAAAGACAAGAGAATAGACAAAATGGTTAAGCTCACGCACAGATGTAAAGCCACTGTGCCTGCAAACAATATGCAGAACAAGAAGTCACATTTCCCACCTGCCGTATTCAGCCAATAAGTCGCCGACCAAAAATTTGTACCTTTATTTTTGGACGCACTTGGGCTACTTAGATTTCTCCACGGCCCAGTCACACACCCCATGGCACCAATCTATAATGGCAACTTGCACGTACCACAGCAGCACCGCTGAGAGACGAGCTGCTGTTTAAATTATATTATGAAACCTTAAAGGGACTGCAATAAATTAATTGAGGTTACATAAAGCAGATGAGAGATAGGCATTCGATCACACGTCAGCCCAGTGCAAGAATTTTTGAGCTAGCATCAATAACAACCAAGATAGAGACAATAAAAAATTACGCTCCTCCTCCCCCCCTCAACTCGTACACGCGGGGCACCAGAAAAAAAAATAAAGAAAACAGCCCTGGGAGTGCGCCCCGCCTATGAACACGTCATCGGCTGACGTTCGGTTTGCAACTTCTGATTGTCGCACCCGGAGCAGCAGCATCAGCAGCATCTCCACGGTCTCTCTCTACGCCTTTCTGGATTGCGGCGCGCGTGGGATTCTTTTGCTTGTTGTCTGTTGTTGGGGACGAAAATTGACACTGTGGGTGGCTCCGGGACTCCCGACAGAAAAAAGGCGGCAGAGGTAAATTGAAACCATATGCGCGAAGGCAGTGACCTGGCTCGCGCGACGGCACGAGCAGACGACTTTCACGGCTACCGGAAGTGTGCCCGTGACGTCGTGGTTGCCGTGGCTCCAGCTAATGACAGCGTGTGGTGGCCTGCCGACGTCACAAAACTAGTGACGTATATGTTCACGATTTTAGTTGCAAAATCCGTTACTACAAAAACACCAATCGGCCCACGAATTTTGAGAAACCCAGTTTTTAAAAATTCATAATAAATTGCCGGCTCAGTTCCAAAGACGCATACTTAGTGTAAATGCTCCTTAGCACCATTTCTAAGCATTGAAAACATCTGCAAGTGACTTTTAATTAATTGCACAGTCCCTTTAATGATTGGGATTCGGCCAGCATTGTAGGTGAGAAAATTGTAAGCAAGTCCAATTTCATCCCCTATTTACCCCGACAGCCATTATGCAATCAAATGCATCAATGCGTGCACGTCTCAGTCTTGATTCCAATCAAGGCTTAATGCATTATCCCTATGGGAGATTCGTCGGGCCCGTGTCAATTCATCGTAAAAAACGGGTCGTCGCATGAACAGGGGACGCATGATCGGGGTTGCGCTGTATTCGCACAGGCCTAATTTTGAGTACCTTAAAAACCCACATATAATAGGGACCCGCAATAATACGAGGTGTAATTTTAGGAAGTAAAAATGGGAAAAAAAAGTTTTAATCCTGGTATAATGCGAGTAAAAAAAGAGACAGCTCAAAGACATTCCAACAGTCACGGAAGCCGAACGCCCTCGGATTATTTGGGAACGCTGGCGCGTCGGATGAGGCAAAATGCTAACAGCAGGTACAGAGGCGCAGCAGTAATCTTTTTTTCTGGACAGTAAGGGGTGAGAGTTGGGAGGGGGGGGTCAATGTAAAGGTGGCAATGCATGGCATATATTGCGCATTATTACCTTTGTAGTATTTTTTAGGGTATGTTCGCGAAATCTCCACCCAATTTTCACACCCCCTAATTGAAGCGCCCTAATTTAACAAAAAAAGTGCAAAAATTACACGAGTAAATACAATAAGCATTGTGAAAGCAAAATTCTTTTAAAAGACGAAGACAATACCATGGGGATGTCAACTGTCCAAAGTTCGCCACCCAGCTTGCAGTTGATCTGTAGAGCCACCTTCTGAGTGACACTGCGCAGCTTGAGCTGCTGGCCAATGGTGTTGGAGATGATGACTTGTGATGGAATTGGCATGTCCACACAGCACAAGCGCTTAACTGCACTGTAACGATCATCCCGCGAGGTTGGGAAGACGACCACGACTATCTGCACCTGTGCAATCAACAAGAAACTCGTATGGGCAACCAAGAATATAAAAGCAGAGTAGAAAAATGGCACAACACAATGCTGCTATGGCTTCTTTTGCAAGCCATTGGCTTTGATCCTGTCACTCTCCAGACACCGTTTGGTTTACGGGGTTTTAGCGTCCCAAAGCAACTTAGGCTATGAGGGACGCCATAGTGAAAGGCTCCTGAAATTTTGACCGCTCAAGGTTCTTTATGTGTACTGACATTGCACAGTACACGGGTTTATTTGACCACCACGGCCGGGATCAAACCCGCATCTTTCGGGTCAGCAGCCGAGCGCCATAACCCGAGCCCCCGATGCAGCAATATGGCAACCTACCTAACAGAGTTGAATCCTGCTACAGTAAAACCTCGTTAGAACATATCCACTTAAGGGGGAAGACTGCTTCTGGAGAAAATTTTCTTATTTCTCTGCCAAACTTAATGAAATTGCATATCCTTCACCACCTCCTCATGCTGATTTCAAAAATGCAATTACTTTATTGGTAGGTTAATTAGTTCTCAAGATATAATTAATTAGGCCCCCTTTTTCACCAGAACAATGAGGGAAACGTAAAGCATAAAAGCTCAAGAATGGCGCATTGTTAGACTCCAAAAGGAAAATGGAATGCAATGTTGGAGACAGTTTTCTAATTTTACCATCCTTAGTGATTTCACAGTACAATGAAATACATGCAATAAACTGTAGCCAGCATGCAATTACGAACGAGATCATTAAAAAAATTTGAGGCTTAACTGAGAAAACTGCTTCCAATATCGCATGCTCAGATCACCTAGGTACACAGTAAAAAAAAATTATGGTTCTGTCAGCTATAGATGCCGAGATATGCCACTTAGAAATTTGCTCAGAGACCAAAATTTGCATTCTGAGAAAATGAGAAAAACAATCGGAGTGCTGTTTATTGAAGAAAAATTCAATATTATTGGTCCAGTGGCCTTGGGCAATTGCTAATAGCCTCCCGGAATGTAGTCTGATTGCTTGCTATCATTGAAGTGGCGCTTTTTCAGCATGCGCTGCACATTTTCTGCCGATTTGTGCTTTTGTGCACATGCAGCTTTCCTTTGTTTATCTTTCTCTTGCATGTGCTTGGTTGCCTGGGGGCTGGAGGTCAGGCTCAGCTCTTTCAGAATGCATGCAGCAGTTCTCTCATTTCCTGCATTAAACTTCATTGCAGCCTCAGCCACAGCGGCCTGAATGGTAAAAAGTGAGGCGTGGCGCTCCTTTCGGGCAAGTGCCCATATCATTGAGTGTAAGGATTCATTATTATTCTGAGTTTTGCCTCGTTGGATGCGATCAAGAAGCCCCTTGTTAGAAAGTCTTTCGTATACAGGCAGCAAAGCATTGCAGACAAGAGGAGGCAGGTTGTGTCGGTGACATGGCATGGCGTCACCTCGGGCCTCTGCAGCATTCTGCCTGCACCATAGAAGTGACATGATGATAGGTGGCCATCACAGCCCTATGTGTGGCCTCCACATCACCAATGTATGATTTCAGAGCCCATGCATAGTATGAACTCAATTTAGAAATTAAGTCTGCCGTAAGCTTTCCTTTCCCATCTAGGAATTCTCCACTAGAACCTCTCTGTTTTGAGACCACATTGCGCAGAGCGGTTCCCATGCACTTCTGCACATGATTTATGCAGTCTTCTTTGGCAAGTCCAATTGACCCATAGACTTCTGCTTCTTGCAAAGCAAGGAAAGTGCGGCTATCCCCATCGGATAGTATGGTTGTGTATCGGAGGTTGTGCTGTTCTAGGGACCGCTTGAATAAGATGAGTGCAGTCTCTGCCTCCATTTCGCCAGCCTTCTTGTTGGTGCTCCTCTGGCATACGTGGCTTGCTTTCCACGCTCAGTACGTCGGGTCATCATCTTTCGGGCTTCGTTCGCATGTGGTGCAAAAATTACTGACCACAACGTAATCGAGCACAAGTCCAGTAAAAAGCTCAATAACTGTCCCAATTCCAATGTGCGAGGAATGCCCACGTCATCCAAAAGCCATCAAATGAGACTGCAATGTTTCCTGGGTGTCCGAGATTTAGCTCCTAGTACACCTCCCGAACGCATCGCGCAGTCAGCTGTCATCCTCAGGGCTGCATGGTCCACCGCGGGAGTGAACTTTTCTTTGACGTACTTTTGCCATGTTTTCGTGTGCAAACCCCGATGAGATATATTCATTGCCGAGAATGTATCATTTAGTGCAGCACGCTGATTTCCAGTTGCTTGCATGGCACACGCAGCAAGAATGTTCACAACGAAGGAGACCGCCTGGAACCTCCGAGGAGAGCGGTCGCGTTTTTCCGAGCTCCCGCTGATACGGCTCCCTATCTCGGCGGCAATCGCCTCCCAGCATCCGGCCTGAGCGTTCGCGCGCTGCGCGCGCTGTTTCCTGGATTAGCGCGCTGTGCCTACTTCGCCGCCTGCTGTGTCCGCGCTCGCTCGCGGTCGCTCCCCCGTACCATGGAGGTGCAGGTGCAGGGAGAGACCCTCCACCCCCGGGACTACGACCCAAGGGACTGGACCCACGTCCTTAGTGTGTCTGCCCGATCCCAGGACCTCTGCACGTCAACAAGACCTGATGCCTGCCAGTCGCACCTGCAAGCCACGCGCGCGGCTGCGCAGCGTTCGCGGCAGCAGCCGCCGCTCCCGACTGCTGACTACAAAATAATATTCTGGTCTCGAGGCGGGCTACAGCTGGACCTCCTTCCGCCCCGACTACTACGGGAAACGATCCTTCAAGCGGCGTCACAGCTTCAGGAGCCGACGCGTACCCGAATCAGGGTTCATCCTACAAACAACACGTGCACCATAAGTACGCCCCTAAAAGGTGACGCACTCGCGCTAGTTCGCATAACGCACATAAACTACCAAGCTAAGGACTTCGCAGTCGCAGGCTATATAGCACCACCTGACGGAGCGGTACGCGGAGTCATCACAAATGCATACTGGGAGGAGACGCCGACAGCTCTCCTCCAGGACCTCGTCACCGGCAACCCGGAAGCCCCCACCGTGGACGCCCGTCGAATGGGGGCCACGCGTTCCATCCTAGTCACCTTCCGAGCTGGGCCTGTGCCACGCGCCATTCTTTATGGAGGAGCCCTCCACAGGTGTACACCGTACAGAGGGCATATAGAAGCCTGCACAAACTGCCGCGTCCCAGGCCACCGAACGGATGTGTGTGTCCACCCAAGATCGCATAAATGTCCCCGCTGCGGGAAATCCCATCCCAAAGAAGATGTGCCATCATGTACTCCCAGCTGTATTCTCTGTGGAGGCCCACATTTGACCGGGACTGGGAACTGCAAAGCACGGGGCCGTAAACTGGCGTCCCCGAGGAACGCTCACTCTCCTACATCTAAATCGCGGCTGTCTCGCCGTGATCAACAAAACGCAGCAAACCGACGCAGCTCGACGGCTTCCCGGTCAAGTTCCAGAAACCGACAAAAGAGCAGCAAAAACTCCTCGCGTCTCACTTGGGCAGACCGCGTTTCCGGCAACTCCACCCGTCATCCCCCGCCACCCCAGTCCTCCCAAGAAGATTCGAGAGACCTGGAACTCCGGGCCTTGCGCGACGAGGTAAGCCGTCTCTCCTCCCTTTTAAGCACCCCCACCCCTTCTCTGCCTACTCAACCCGCACCCCCTCTCGTTAACCCGACCTCCCCATCCGCAGACACTTCCAGCACCCCTCCTGCAAAGAAGCATCGAACCTCAGATGCCTCACCGCCTCCCATACCCCTAGAAATAGACGCTAAATTCGCTGCACTGGATGCCAAATTTGACCACAAACTAAAAGAGCTAGACACCCGCCTTGAGGCCAGATTCAATCATCTTGCCGCCACCCTCACCGAAAAACTTGAGCAGCGCATGGACGCTATGCTTACCAAGATGATGGAGTTCATGGAACATAAGCTTACCCATCGCTTCACCCAAATTCATACCACCTACACTCCTCCCCCCCTACTTCCGCAAGCACAAACCCCCTTTGCTGAACAACACACACCAATTGACACCCGTCTCACTCCCCTCCTCAACCCCCCTACTCTCCAATATGGCGGGGCGGAGCACTAATTCTCTCCCCATTTTAACCTGGAACTGCCGTGGTTTCCGGGCCAAGCGCGCACCTCTGCAACTTCTCCTTCCCACCCTCACGCCCACTCCCCATATACTTCTTCTCCAGGAGACTGCACACCGGGCAACCCTCCCCAGCTACACATCTACACACTCAGACACCACTAGCGCACCCAGGGCGTCCACACTCATCCACCGCAGCCTCACCTATAAAACTCATCACATCACGTCTGAGACGCCCTGCGTGATCACTGAACTTATACATAACACACATACACTTGCTTCAATCTTTATAGCAAATATATACCACCCCCCGTCCCAGCCGATGGCCTCGCTAGAAACACTTCTGCGAGAGCTACACCACCTAGCGGGGAAACATCCTCTACTAATCGGTGGGGACTTCAACAGTCAGCATACTGACTGGGGATACAGAACCACGACACATCGAGGTCGCAGGTTGTGGCTGCTCCTGCAGAACCTCCAACTCACTGTTCACAACACGTTTCAGATGCCCACGCGGATCGGCAACAGTGTCAGCATGGACACCAGTCCGGACCTGACGCTGAGCCGCTACATCCGCGGCGTTACCTGGAACAGAACTCAACATACATTGGGCAGTGATCATTACATTATACAAATCACTGTACCGTACAAGCCACCCCGTCACTCCTATACAACACATAAAATGGTTAACTGGGATGCACTTCGCGCTGCACGCACCACCCACTCAGACACTCCCATCACAGACATCGACGCCTGGGTGCAAACACTCAAGCATGACGTTCACCACAACACGCAACACATTGAAACGACCACCGAAACCCCAACCCTGGACACACGCCTAGCCCACCTCTGGGAGGCTTATCAGAGCCTCCTGGAACGCTGGAAAGGCAATAAATACAACAAGACACTTAAAAAGCGGCTGGCCGCGCTGCAGACACAAATCCAACAACACTCGGAGGAGCTCTGCCGGTCCAACTGGGGACAGATATGTGACGGCATCGCCGGAAACCTGTCCAGCAAACGCGCATGGCAACTCCTCCGACACCTCATCGACCCCACAAACACCAAATCGTCAACACAACACCACGTGACACGTCTCATACACCAACATATTGACGATCCCGAGGCCCTCATAAACACACTTCAGAATACATACACCTCTCCTGGTGCCCCCACACTTCTACCCGCCTACACAGGACCAGCCAATCCAACACTCGACACAGACATCACTGAGACGGAAGTCAGAGCGGCCCTCCTGACTCTCCGAACCAACTCCGCACCTGGTGCAGACCAAATCACAAACTCCATGCTCCGTAATCTGGACGACCAATCGATCACCCAAATTACGCAATACTTCAACCAGTGCTGGAGGGAGGGTATCCTCCCGCAGTCCTGGCGCCATGCGAAGGTAATATTCATACCCAAACCAAACAAAACACTTACTCTTCAAAACCTTCGCCCCATTTCGCTAACCTCATGCCTCGGAAAGCTCTTCGAGCATGTTGTGTTAGCGAGGCTCACAGCGCACATGGCGGACAACCATCTATACCCGCATAGCATGGTGGGATTCCGCCCCCATCTGTCCGCACAGGACGCCATGCTTCAACTCACACATGACATTTTCGACCCGCTTCTGCCTGGTCACACCAAGGCAGTCTTAGCTTTGGATCTCTCCAAAGCTTTTGATCGCATCGAACATCAGGCGATCATGACTGCCCTATCTCCATTGAATGTGGGTGCGCGCACGTACACCTACATTCAAGCATTCCTCACTGACCGCACGGCTGAGATACATTTTGGCCCTCTCTCTTCCCCCTCCTACACGCTTCAGAGTATCGGAACCCCTCAAGGGTCTGTCCTCTCCCCCTTCCTTTTCAACATCACCCTCATCCCCCTCGCCCGAAAATTGGCAACTATTCCCCACCTTAAGCACACTCTTTATGCCGACGACATCACACTGTGGACCACCCACGGCAGTGACGGCGACATAGAGAACACCTTACAGGAAGCAGCCACCCTCACCCAAAATTATGTACAGAACATCGGACTGTCTTGTTCCCCAGAGAAGTCCGAACTGCTCCTCATCCGGCCTAAGAACCACCGCTCCCCCCGCTCCCCCATTGCCATCGAACTGAATGGGGACCCTGTACCGGAGGTTGACACCCTCCGCGTATTGGGCCTGCATATCCAGAACGATGGCAAAAACACCACCACCCTCAGGAAACTCAAGCAGGTTGCAGGCGCGATATCGCATCTCATCCGCAGAGTTTCGGGCCATCATAGAGGCATGAAGGAGCGCGACCTTTGTCGCCTCATTCATGCCTTTGTCCTCAGCCGTGTGCTCTACACTACCCCATACCTAGAACTATCCAAACACGACATAAATGCTTTGGATGCCTTGATCCGCAAGGCATTCAAAGTCGCACTTCATCTTCCCCTCAACACCCCCACAGACAGATTACTAGGCCTGGGCCTCCACAACACGATCGGGGAACTCGTGGAGACCCATCGACAGGCCCAATACATAAGGCTTACACAAACCTCCACAGGCCGGTATATCCTGGACTCTCTCGGAATCAGAATACCGGCCAACGACCCAGCCCTCCTCCCCATTCCTCGATCCCTTCACCGAGAGCTGGTCATCAAGCCACTGCCAAAAAATATGCACCCTTCCCACCATGAGCAACGCCGCAGAGCCCGTGCGAAGGCACTCCACCGAGTATACGGCTCCGAGGCGGACGCCGTATGGGTGGACGCCGCCTGCACGGGTGACGAAGCAACCGCAGCCGTGGTGGACTCCTCTTCATCCGCCCTCCTCACACTACCTCTCCCCCGAGACACCGCCCCAGAGGCTGCAGAGGAAGCCGCCATTGCAATTGCCATCACCCGCACGGAAGCCCGGTACATTTTAACAGACTCAAAAACTGCAATTCTAAATTTTGCGCGAGGCCGAGTCCACGTCCCTGCTTTTCGCATACTGGACTCGCCCGATGCACCCCCACCCCGCCATGTAGAGCTTATATGGGTGCCTGCGCACTCCGGGAATCCCGGAAACGAGGCCGCCAACCTTTTAGCCCGCGGTTCTTTAAACCGGGCTCAGGTGGCCTCGGATCGGGGATTCGCTAGGGAGCGAATGCACTCGTTCAGCGAGATGACGCAGGCCTACAGAGCCTCGCGCCAGCTCTACCCCCCGCCCCACCCCTCCCTAGATAACAAACACGCAACACTCTGGCGCAAACTACAGACACACACACTCTCCTCACCCCTGACCCTCGCCCACTATCATCCCTCCTTCCCCACTCCTGCCTGCACCTTGTGCCCAGAACCCTTCGCCTCCTCCCTCCACATCCTCTCCCTCTGCCCGGCGGACCCTCCCCCGCGCGGCCTAGAGGACCTCAAGACCTGGGAGGACTGGGAGACCCTGCTGCACTCAGAGGACCCGGCCGTGCAGACCATCGCCACAGGCCGGGCTGCCAGTGTTATGGACCTTAGGGACATAAACACTTGAGTGAAGTGGGGTCGTGCGGGGACCCAGGGGCATGCCCCGATTTCCTCTGGACAATAAAGTTTTTCTCTCTCTCTCTCTCACAACGAACAGATTCTTTTTTTGACCGCCGATCACACGCAGCAAACTCCGTCCGAAAGAAACGTCGACGCAATTTACGCACGGGAACGTCAATTTCACAGCAAGGCCATACTCATTGTCACATTTGATGATGTTCACATTACCGCCACACACTTGGCACTTCACAGATGCTAGTAGCGCGTTCACAGACTCCAAACTAACAATCGTGAAGGTTGCGTCAGTCGCGTTGTTTAGCGGTTCAGCAGTGGTAGTCGCGGCGTCTTCGGTTGCACCCAAGAAAGCTGCTTTGTGCTCCGTTGCAGGAGTCGATGCCATTTGCTGCAGTTTCCCATGCGTTTTCCTCATAATTGCTGCTAGCCTTGGAAGGTTGCAGCATCGCGGTGTCTCACCGAATGCGACCGCTGTCCAATGTTCTAATGTCCACGATCGCCGTTGTGCCTAGGCCTAACCCGGTCCCCAATTTGCAATGCGATTCAGGCATGATGCTTGCAGTTTCCGCAGAGCTCTTCTTAATGTTGTCAATCAGTGTCTTCCTCCTCTTTTTTCCGAACTTGTGCGTCGTGCAAAACTTAGGTGCTGGCAGTGCTGTAAAGCGCACTAACAACGATACACAGACAAAATGGCTCCCGCTTGAGCTTGCGGCCGGCCACGGATGCGTCAAAGAGACGACAGGAAGCGTGTCAGCCAATCGGATGACACGTTACAGTCACGTGCGCAGACTAGCGAATAGCAGCGCACGTTGAGACTTTTTCTTGCGCCTTTTTTTTCTTTCCCGCAACCAATAAGCGTAAAAGCGCAGCAATGGCACGAAATTGAACACGAAAAGCTGCTCTTCCGAATGAGACCAAGATGGTGGCGATCACTGCCAGAGAATGACAGCTGCATGTCGCGAAAAGAGCGCGGTTTTCGCGTCAAAATCTGTCCCTAGTGTGCGCAAATCTGGGTTTTTTTAATCTTATTACAGTCGAAATATTCACACTGGAGTTCTGAAAATTCACAGACTACTAGAAAAACAGCTGCGATTTCAAAAATTCTATTCCTGAAAAATCGATTTTTTTGCGAATTTTTCGCCCCCAGATGCAGTCTCCCCCCTTAAACCGTAGCTATGCTTTAAGAGTAGTCATGTCAAATCATCGAATCAGCACCCACTGAACATAATGCATTTTGTATCTGCATAAACCGTACCAGCTCGTCATGTACGCATCAGTCAATATCCTATAAACGTGTGTAAGGGCCGCCCCCATGCATGGGCCACACCGTTTTCCTTTGGAAATATTAAACAAAAATATATCTGTGTAAGGGCCGCACCCAAATTTTCCATGACCCACATGGGAATAGCCTTCGAAATGAACACACCGTGGCCTCTGCTATCAGCTCCGGCTGCGAGCAACTGTGCGCTTGATCGCAGAGGCGACACATGCGCACAGGGACTTCCCGGTGCCGCCCACGGATGGCACCCCAGGCCACGGCTCATCATCATCACCGTCAACTTTTCCCTCCGCCGCAAGCTCCTGCTATCCATATTGGCATCAGTATCACCAGCTCCAGCCTTTCGTTACTGTCAAAGGCACGGGAGTTGTGGTAGCATGTTTGTTCACTGTAGTTGTGGCTTCCGTGTGCTGCCGAGCGTTGCAGTTTTAGTTAGCACAATGGGCAAGCACCTCAACAGCTACACAGCTGGGACTTTGCTGTCGAACATGGCAAGCGTGCGACGGGCAGGAAATTCGACGTGGTCGAGAAGTGTGTCCGATGATGGTGCAACCAAAAGAATGCATAGAGGAATGCAAGCTGCAAAAAGTGCTTTTTCCGAGGCAAGCCATGCAAGTTTCCCGAACTGGAATAAGAACTACTCTGCTAAGTAATGGAAGTGCGGAACAACGGCTACGCGTTGACAGCGGACATGCTGAGTGACTTCTTGTGGGATGAACGTGCACCAGAGCACAGCACCACCTCGAAGTCTGAAGACTCCGCGAGTAGTGACTAACGTAGAATAAATGCCGCTCATTCCCTGATTGGTGTGTTCTTACTTAAAAAATTATTTTCACATTATTTTTTTTTGGCCACGTGCTGCGTGCCAAGCCGCCCAGACGCGGCGGCGCGTAGTTCGAATTATCTGTAGCGGAACCGACTCGCTTTCGAATTAACGGGCTTTTTTATACACAGATCTATATGGAGCTTGGCCGGGCCAAGTAGTGTAGTTCGAATTATCGAGGTTCGAACTAACGAACTTTCACTGTAGTGCGCATGGCAACACATTTTGCCCCTTTGGCTTCCACCGTGCAATCTTCAGGGGCAGCACTCCTGGCCCAACATCGTTCGACGGCAGACGGAGAGTTGGTGCTGTTTCATAAAACGTTGAAGCCACCCTCAACTGGCTTTGAGGTCCTCGGGTCGAATGTTCATTTGCTGAGCAATAGTGATTGCGTTCATGCGGATAATTCCCATAGACACCACGAAGCCGTTGCTCCTAGTAGTGCGAACGTACTCGACGAGGTCCTCTTCAAGTTTTGGGAGCTTGCACTGTTTCCCACGGAAAGCCTTCCGGGTTCAACTAGTCTCGGCGAGGTTTTACATTTGCATATATCAGCAGCGAACACACTTTTCGTCGACGTCAAACTTGTGCCCGGCCTCCCATTTGCAGTGTTCCTCAGCATATTTTCCACTTGAAGTTTGAAGCCTGCAGTGTAGGACCGTCTGCGCTTCCCCATTGCTTTTTGTTTGCGTTCAAAAGCACGCAGCCTGCCACACGACGGCGCACGCAACGCAACAGATTCTGCAAGCAGTCCACACACTTCCAAACAAAGCACCGAATAACAAAGACCAGGTGGCGCTGGGCAAGGCACCGTGAAAACCGGAAACAGTGTTTCGCAACGATAATGATCACGGATGCGGTGTGGGAAAAACTAACTAGCGCCATCTTGTAGCACTTTGTGGGACTTGATGCGTTTTTGGTGCATTTTAGATTTTTTTTCCAAATTTTTGAGGCCGAAAGTGGGGGGTGTGGGCTATACACGAGTATATATGGTATATAGTACACATTGCTGTTACAAACTGTTTGTTTAGAATTTGGTCGCGAAATTTGAGCATTCCCCCCCCCCCCTTTTTTTTTTTGAAGCCTTAATTTGAGAAAAAGAACTGCGAGTAAATATAAGTGAGCGACCTTATGCCATTTTGGCTGAGCTGTGCTGCCATAAAGTACATACTTTTCTTCTGGCCAACTACAGGTTAACGAGGTATTAGTGCGCAGCTACAAACATGCATGAATACAATCACACACATACGGTGGCGGCTTCTCCAGACAGGGTTTTGGACTAATGGAAAGCGTTTGTATATCACAGACATCAGAATCTGCAGCAATTTCCAAGCACTACGAAGTAACCTTGTAGCATTTGGCAGAGTTATTTACATATTTAACAGTGTATAACAGTTCACACTGAAGGCACCTAATGACACAGTAAAACCTCACCAATTCAAACTTGCAAATTTCAAAACAGGGGTTGAGTTGAAGGCTTTTCATGCTGCACAATAAATGACAACAGCTATGTGCCACATCTTATCTCAAAAGATGTAGGTCATGAAACAGACATGCAAGCACATTTAAAAAAGGGGAGGTGGGGTTGGGGTGGCGAGGGCTGTTGCGAGGGGGACAGTCATGCAGGAAAGAGCAGGCACCTTTGACCCATAACGAGAGGCTCATAGGCTGGTGCATACACACCCGATCCTTGGCGACGTCCTTGATGGCGTGCACATAGTTGTCTATGCTGTCACTGGACAGCTCACGCATCTGGGGTGCCCGCACTTGGATGCCCATGGAGGGGCACACCTTTGACATCATTGCCACAAATGCTCGGGTGCGCTCCACATCACGCCTTGTGAAGACCACAACCCAATTCTCAAGATTAATCTGTAAACCAGCAAAAAAACAAACATGTGCTCAAAACACTAAAGCAAACAATGAAGGATCCAGCACAAAGACTCGTACATTGGTATGCATCCCACTCGCACCAAAATTCTAAAATGGACGTATACAACTGAAATTGCATTGAGAACAGGTACAGCATCCTCACGAACACAAACTGGTCCCATATTTTTGTGTCCCACTGTATGCAGTACTCCAATGAGTATACTTTCACACACTGCCAAAGTGTCACTTTCATGTCGGCTTTTTTTGCTCTTCATCACCACCCCAGTGTACCCTTTGGTGCTTGTATCACCAATAAAAGTCTCTCATCCATATTCTAACATCACAGAACTCGGGAATTTTGCCACCAGCTCCAAAAACAACTACACAAAATACGGTCATGCAAAACATACGCCTAGGAGTGTCCATGGTGTCTGGGTTATGGCTGAATGCACGCAGCAGTGCCATCCCTTCAGGCATTTCAAATACAGTTCAGCCTCAATATAACGAAGTAGCAATTTTCGAAAAAAAAAAAAAAAACTCATATCGCAAACTTCGCTGCATCGAGGTTTTTGTCTTGCGGTGGCGCTAATCATATCACACATTACTGAAACCTTCCCGTTCCACTTTATTTTGCTCACGTGTTTTTGAAGGTATTACAAGTGATTTTAGAAGAAACACCAAGAAAAATGAGCGGCAAGAATACTTCAGTAAAGCTTCATTACCTCGAAATTCCATATCTCGAAATGACAGTTTAGTTGAAATTTTCTGCTGATGCGAGCCGCTCCCCACGGCGCTGTGCATTTGTATTGACCTATACCTCGAAGTATTTTCTCAACGAATTGCAGATATCTCGGAATCTCGACAAATAGTTGGAGGTAAGTGCCGGTGTTGCTGCAGCGACTGCCACGAAGCGGGCACCTTCATCGAATAGGAAACCATGCGATGCGGTGCTGCGGACATGGGCGTCCGGATGGGGGGCAAGAGGGGGTTAACTGCACCCCCCTAGAAATCTGGACAATAATTTTTTTCGCTCGAGCTAAAAAGTTGATTAGCACACTCAGGTTCCTCATATCCGTAGAAGCGCCATTCAGGATTGCGAGAAAACTTTGAACTCTGCACACTATGACATAATGCTGCTGGTGATGGCACGGCAGTGACAGAATGACAGGCTGAAGATAGCGAACAATTCTGAGAGGAACGCTTGAGGTTTTCTATCTTGAACTTCGAGATCTATGAAGTATTATTGCAAGAACTTCCGCTTTCTCATAAATTGCTGGCTACATTTAGGGAAAAGTCTAGACCGACACACTTAGTAAGAAATGTGTGACACCTTCACGTGGCGTCACATTTGCTTGTAGACACTCCTTGCCGAAATGACGAAATTTCGACCACCCCGCCACCCAAACCAAGCCTACATAAATCCGCCTCTCAAAAAGCTTGTACGCTTGTAGTGCACTGAAAGCCCAGGCCAGTAGTGTCATTATGCGATCCATTTCAACGAATTAAGATAGGACCACATACCGTATTTATTCGAATCTAGGCCGATAGTTTTTTTCAAATAATCATATTTCAAACTCTAGGGTCGGCTTAGATTCGAGGATTTTAAAAAACGCGCCAGTTTTTCACTGAAACTACTAAATATGGTGCATAGCTAGCGCCATCTAGAAAAGTCAGTATCGCAGCCGCTACTAGCCGTGCCAGTAGCCAACCGTGCACAAGCGAGGTTGCCATTTTGACCCGTGTCGTATCGGCTGTATCGGTGTGCGGCGTGGTGTTACCGCGATGGCACCAAACAGCGGAAATATTACACGGACTGGTTGACTGACGAAGACCGCATGCTAACAGCAACGGGCTGCATCAAACGTGCATCGCTATCGCAGCTGGCGGGCTGGGTAGCTGCAGCGTGGGACAACATACCAGATACTTTGATCGTGCGCGCCTTTAAAAAGTGCAACATATCTAATGCGCTTGACGGTACCGAAGATAGCGCACTGTTTGAAGGTGACAGTGACAAGGAACACAGCGACGAGTCTAGCAGCGACGACGACGTTGAATGAGCTCTGCACGTTCCGATTCAATAAATGCTGTTTGCATTTTGTGAACGCTGTCCTCGCTTTTTTTGTTCGGCCTACATTCGAGGTAATATATATATATATATATTTTTGTTGTTGGCTTTGAACTTTAGGGGGTCGGCTTAGAATCGGGGTCAGCCTAGATTCGAGCAAATACGGTAATTATTTTGGTCCCAGATAACTGCAACTGTATTTTGTGCATGACTACCTATCAAAATAGGATAGTCAATTAAATAAGCTTTTTTATTAATGGAAGAGTGTAATTCGTATGAGTCTATGCTTTGCTTCATTGCCTGGTTATGAAAACGATTGTCAAGCGCTTTGGACGAATTTATACAGTGTAAACACCCAGAGAGCCACACTGCCATGAAAACGGCTGCAGTGCTTCTGCGGTATGATTTGCCGGAGAAAAGGGAAGGAAGCAATGTTTTTTTTCTCACATATGAAATGTGTTGGAGAAAAACACCAAAAATGGAGGCCCGCGCGCTTTTTCTGTACTGTAATGAAAACAGGTATAAAGGAGCGCTGCAGCTAGGCTTCGGAGAGAACGAGTAAAAGCATATGAATCGGCAAAAGAGGGGAAATGACGGCCATAAAACATAGCCGGCACTCTTCGACCATAAAACATAGCCGGCACTCTTCGAGAATGGGCACTGGCAAACAGCAGGACGCTATTAATGACCAGCGAGTCAGCGACTAAACAGGAAGCCGAGGGGACTGACAATGAGCAGATCCTGCTTTCGAAGCGGCCGCCACACTACAGCCTCAAACCCAGCGCCCGGCCAATGACACAAAGCAAAGTAAAACCAAATACATGGTGCAGTATGTTCATACACCGTGATCAAATACAAGATCACTCTTTCCTGAAAAGGCATCCGAGCCCTCTCCTATCGGGAGCCTTCTCTTTCGCTCGTGTGTGTGCTTCGGTGTTTTACGACCGGTGTTTTATACCCCTGTCACACGGGCATTTCAAAGGCCCTCGAACTGATAGCCTATCGACTCAAAGGCAATCGAGCGCTGCTACACGGGCAGTTTCAATGGCCATCGAGTCAATGGAGCAGCGCAGAACTCCATCGAGATTTCGAGGGCCTTCAAGCGATGCCCAAGGTTGCTAGCGTTGCTTCATGCGGCGCCAAGCGCACATTCGTACACGACACATTCATGGTACAAAAGCATGAACAAGCATTATTCGGCTTAAATTTAACGCAAGCAGTCTGTACAATAATTTTAAAACTGTGTCAGACTGGTTTTAAGCGCATTAATTTTGCGTTGCGGTCTTTGCGTTGCTTGCGTACTTAGCGTTGACAACATGGCGGCACCCTGCCCGCTCGCTTCACAGCGATAACAGCTTCGTCGCTAACCCCTCAAAGCAATATCGTGTTCTAAGCTGTTGTATTCGCCTTCTATTTGCCCCTTCTTACCCTCGCATCAAGTTTCAAGAGACAAATAGCTCTCGTTTTTCAGATATCAAGGCGATTTCCCAGGTCTTAAGCCTGACGAAGCAGCGCTCTGACGCAGTTAGACTGGCTACAGCAGTGTCTGCATCTGTCCGTCGGGTACGTGCAATTAAAAGTGTTTTAAGGGGAGACGCTCCTTGGAAACATTTTTTCTTTAATATTGATGCCAGATAAATGAAAATTGCACCAGTTATAGAGATTGATCTCCTCTTTACAAATCTGCTTTTATTTCCAAGATAGCTTGATGCTTTCATGTTCCAAGTACCATGCACATGTGAAAAACTGTGCTTGCTAAGAAACCTGCTGGACATGCGAGTGAGCACGAGAAAGCAGTGTCCTAATACTCCACTAAGTGCAAACAAGCAAGGAAATGGTGCACCTATGTCATGCACCATTTTACCGGAATTTAAGCTCATGCTTCCTTTTCAGAAGCCAGCGCATAAATATTTTGGGACCTTTCATACTTATAAACATTACCAATTGTATTGAAACCTAGATACTTGCATTCTACATACCTTAAAGATTATGCATGCCAAATTTGGTCTTGATCAGAGTACGACAAGTACATAAAAGGTTGCATCCAATAGCCATTTTTGGTCCAAAATAAGAAGTTGAGAAAAATGCAATTGAAAGTTGCAAATGTTGTTTACTACTGTTCTACTAAGTATATTTGCATGAAAATTGGAGACAATACAGGCCAGAGCATTCTCCTAGAGCATACAGCTTTAGAATAGGCCTGCACCATATATTGGTCCCTCAGAGCTTTTCTTAGCAGCATCTTGAAGACAAGTCTTCTTGGCTAGACAGCAGCGACGAGCCCTTGCCTCAGCTGTCTGCTTTGTGGACATTCTCGAAATTCTGTGTTTGTCACAATTCTTGCCCAGAGTGAGGAGTTCTCTTGAAGGAAGAACACCCAGTTCCTCCAGCACATTCTCAAAGGCCGTGTCCTTGATTAAACCATAAGACAACAAGTGATGTTGCCATCTCCACAACTGTGCGCGAGGCGAACCTTGTCTTGGGGCACAACAGCCAAATCTTACTACAGTTGAACCTCTATGTAACGAATTCCTGGATTTAACGAAATTTTTCAATTCCCCAACACATCCCCCATTGAAGCCCATGTATAGGCGACCTTCATGTAACGAACTCGTTGCGGCAGTTGACCTTGATGTAACGAATTCGCGGCGCTGATCATCGAGCTGTATCTTGCAATGTTTTGCCCGAAATTTGACCGAGCAGTGCGCAACTTCAATGAATATTGTTTAAGTAAGTTTTTATATTAAAAGGTAAAGTAGACTGCGAGCAGAACGCTTGCAATCGCAGCAAACAAGCAGACCTCGGTGGTGATGATGTTGAGCGCCGCTATCGCCGCTCCGTGGCAAGCGTAACAACTTTTAAGGTTTCGTGTTGTGTTGTGTTGGGTTTTATGGCACATAGGCGGCTAAGGCCATCATGCGCCAAACGCAAGGCATAGAAATTTGTCTTGTGCCGGATTTTATATGACAGAAATGAAGCGGTGGTGTAAAGGGCCTAAAATGTTATTTCTCACCATCTAGTGAAGGTAAAAGGCAGAATTTTTCGAAATGGCCAATGGTAAAAGCTTTAAAAAGGTCATGAAACCTCAGCGGCCATCCTTTGCAGAGGAAGGATGTCGAGGCCCCCAACCAATGAAATGCACACCTCAGCATCTTCTCAGATATGAGAAAGTGGCTGAGGTGTATCCCATAAAGGTGAGGCATTTACAGTTCCTTAAGACAACCAACCTCTCGTAAAAAGTTAAAAACATAAGAAATGTCAACAATTGCATTATCGCTCAAGAGCAGTGCTGGGTGAAATGGAATGCATTGATTATAAAATAGACTAAAATACTTTTTCCTTAGTTTTTCTAGCTTTGAACACGCGAATAAAATATGGTTTAGTGAGCTCGTCTCTGCATCTTTCACAAATGGGTTTGTCTTCTTTTGTAAGTAAGTAGTTGTGTGTCAGGTGTGTGTGTCCTATGCGAAGACGACATAAGATTACTTCAGTGAAACGTTCCTGGTGTCTGCATGACTTCCATTCCCCCAAGAGTGGCTTTATGAAGTGTAGTTTGTTGTTGAGTTCATTATCCCACTCTTTCTGCCATTTGTTCTTTAATGTGTTATGTATCAACTTCATGCAGTCTTTAAAAGGTATGTCCACATTTTTTATTTCACCATTTTGAGCTCGTACGGCTGCTGCGTCTGCTCTCTCGTTACCCTCTATGCCGACATGGCTCGGGACCCAGCAGAATCTTATCGTATGTCCTTGTGTTGTGAAATTTTCTATTTTGTGTATGATGCTGCCCACTAAGGGTTCAATTGCATTTCTTGACTGCAGCACTGTGAGTAGGCTCAGGGAATCTGTGTATATTATACTGTTTTTGATGTTCGCATGTATTATTTTGTCCACAGCCATACAGACTGCATAGCATTCCGCAGTAAAAATTGATACATAATTTGGTAATCTTACTATTTTTTCCCGTTTCCCCTGTACTACGGCACTTCCAACATGCATCGCTGTTTTGGAGCCATCTGTGTAAAACTCCATGTAGCTTGAATATTTCTCTTTCAAAGCCAAGTATTCTTGTAGTAGGTGTTTATGTGGTGTTTGCTTTTTACAAAACTGTGTAAGCGTGAAGTCACATGCAGTGTGAGGGCAGTGCCATGGTGGCAATAGATCGTGTCTCGGGGCAATTTTAACATGCAGTATGAGGGCAGTGCCATGGTGGCAATGGATCGTGTCTCGGAGCAATTTTAGGCAGAGCATCTAGTATTCCCAGTTCATGACATGCGTCTTCAAAGCGTAATAGCAAAGGTCTGATTGATTGTGGTTTATTATTGAACAGTCTTCTAGATGTGCACTTGGTAACTATGGGGTAACAAAGGTGTTTTGGTACGGATCTTATTTTAAGTACATACGCACAGGTAAGCATTGCTCTTCTGTTTGCAAGAGATTGTTCATTTGTTTCTATGTATAGACTCTTTATTGGAGATGTTCTGTATGCACCAGTTGATAAACGGAGACCCAGGTTTTGTATAGGATCCAGTTTTTTGAGGTATGATGGTCTTGCAGACCCATACACAATGCATCCATAGTCCAAAGTGGACCGTACTACGGAGCGGTAGATCTGTAAAAGACACAACCTGTCTGACCCCGAATGTTTCCGTGAGAGTGTCTTCAGTATATTTAGCGATCGGGAAGCTTTCTTTTTGAGCGTGTTTATGTGAGGTAGGAATGTGAGCTTTCTATCGAAAGTTATGCCCAGGAATTTATGCTCGTTTTACTTGTAGAACAGTTTCATTTATGTGCAGGGTGGGATCAATCTGCACGCCCCTTTTCCGTGAGAAAAGGACGGCAACTGTTTTTTGTGGAGAGAACTTAAATCCATTTTGGTCTGCCCAAGTCGCTAGTTTGTTCAGTGTAAGCTGTATCTGTCTTTGAAAACGTGCAGCCTAGACGTACGCGAAAGGAACGGTCAGAAAAAGTCTTTTAGGCAGTTCAGCATTCTGCCCCGGATACCTAGATCTGCGAGGTCACGAAGAATCCCAAACCTTCAGGTGGTATCATAAGCTTTTTCCAAGTAAAAAAAAATTGCCAGACAATGCTGTTTGTGTATGAATGCTTCACGGACTGTGTTTTCAAGACTGACAAGATGGTCGATTGTACAGCATGCATTTCTAAATCCACACTGGTGTATATCAAGAAGTTTTCGCAATTCTAGGGTGAACATTAACCTAATATTTAACACACTTTCAAAACATTTAGCAAGACAACTCGTAAGTGCTATTGGCCTGTAACTTCCAGCCGAGGTTGGCGGTTTTCCTGATTTCAGGAATGGCACAACCACGGCGTTTTTCCACGCCTCTGGGATTTTTCCAGACTGCCATATTTTATTGAAAAATTTCAGAAGAGCTTCTATAGCATCTTCAGAGAGGTGTGCAAGCATTTCATAATGAATTTCATCTGGGCCTGGTGCTGTCTGTTTGCCGGCCGAAAGTACTGTACGGATTTCTTCTAGTGTAATTAATTTATTGTAATGTTCATTTGCACTGCCACTGGTCGACAGTCGTTGTTTTTCAGTTGTGTTCTTGTATTTTAATAATGATTGTGTGCAGTGTGAGGAGCTCGAAACTGTGGTGAAGTGTTCCCCTAGTTTGTCTGCCTGTTTGCTAATGCTTGTTTGTCTATCCGGAGATATTAGGAAAGGAATTGTGAAGGGAGAAAAGCTGCCATTAAGTTTGCGGACTTGTTCCCACATTTGTTTTGATGTAACTGAACTATTTATTGAGGATACGTAGTTTTGCCACGAAGTTTTTTCAGCACTGCGACGGATATGCCGTGCTTTTTCTCTCGCCTTTTTAAAATTTATAAGGTTGTCGTGTGTGGTGTATCTTCGGAAAGTCCCCAGGCTTTGTTTTGATTCTTTTTTGCTTCTCTGCAATCTTGGTTATACCAAACTACTCCTGACGACTGCGGAATAGCTAGACGTGCAGCCGAAATTATACATGTTGTAAAAATTTCATTTATTTCGTCACTGCTAAGATCATCTGAAAATGTTTTCTCCAGACAGGCCTTTTCTTGAAATAGTGGCCAGTGCGCTAAGTGTAGTTTCCAACGGCGTGGTTTAGTTGGAATTATTGGTGGTGGTGATGAAAAGTTAATTATCACTGGAAAGTGATCACTTCCGTACGGGTTATCAAGAATGCCCCACTTAAAATCGGTAAAAATGGATGGAGAGCTAAAAGACAAGTCTATGCAACTCATTTTAACTGAGGATAAAGAGTAATACGTGGGTTTGCCTGTATTGAGCAAGCAGACGTTGTTGCACAGAATAAAATCTTCTAAAACCCAACCTCTAGTGTCTGTCTGTTCACTTCCCCAAAATGGGGAGTGCGCATTAAAATCTCCGACTACCAGATATGACTCCGGTAACCGATTAAAAAGTGCTTCTAGGTCATGGAGTGTTACTGTGAGGTGTGGTTGAAGGTACACTGTGCATATGGTAATTGTTTTAAAGCTAATGACAGTGACTGCAACGGCTTCATAATTCGTCTGGAGCTTGATTTCATGCGTTGCAACACCGCTCTGAACTACAACAGCAACGCCTCCAGAGAAACTATTCGCATGATCACGGTCATGGCGAAAGACTTTATACTTTTTAAAAATATTTTTGTGTAAAGGTCCCAAATTGGTCTCCTGAAGGCACAGTGCCACAGGAGACAGAGAATGTAAGAGATCTGTTGCATCACCATAGTTTTTTTTAAATTCCACGGCAGTTCCAGTGGATAAGAAATGCCATAAATTTTTAAGGGGATGTATTCTGAACCTCAGGTCCCTCCTTTTTGATGGCCTGTTATCATGATTTTTTCTTTTTTTCGGTCAAGGGAGCCCCGCCGTCGTTGCGGCCGAGGCGAGCCCCGAGTTGTATCCATCGCCTCAGTGGAGGCGCTGGAGTTCCGCGGGGAACCCGAGGGCAGGGGGGTGGTGGACTTCTCCCGAACGGGGGAAGCCTTGCGGGCTGCCGACTTTGTGGCCGGCGGGCCCGTTTGCGGGGGTGGCATAGCAGCTTTCGCTGCATCTGCCGGGGGCGCGGATGGCCCTGCCTCAGCCTCACTTAGGGTGAGCTGGGCAGTTGCCGAAGGCCGCTGTGATGCGCCGCGCCCGCGCACAACATCGGCGAATTTTGTGTGAGGAGTGACGGAGAAAGCGCCATGTGACATAGCATAACGCCTTCTAGCCTCTTTAAATGTGATATTATCTTTTGTCTTTATTGTAATTATTTCCTTTTCTTTCTTCCAGGCAGGACAAGACCTTGAATAAGCAGCACGGTCGCCTTCGTGGTTTGCACAGCATGGCGCGGCATCGCAGTCGTCTGATTGGTGGTCATTTGAGGCACATTTAGCACAGGTGTTGCGGCCGCGGCAGCTTTGTGAGGCGTGACCGAACTTCTGGCATTTGAAACAGCGTCTAGGATTGGGTATATATGGGCGAACGGAGATTTTGCATAGCCTACCTCGATTGACTCGGGCAGGATGCAAGAGGCAAAAGTCAGGACCAGGTGTTTTGTTGGAATTTCTTTGTTGTCTTTGCGGACTGTAATTCTATGGACGTTGGTTACATTTTGCGGGGAAAGTCCTTCAAGCATCTCTTCCTCTGTTAGGTGCAGAAAGTCATTGTCTGAGATGACACCACGTACTGTGTTCAATGATCTGTGTGGTGTGACAGAGACAGGAATATCGCCAAAAGTTTCAATGTTTGCAAGTTTTGATATTTGAGTAATGTCGAGCAGTTCGAGCAGGAGGTCACCACTAGCCAACTTTGTGACTTTGTACTGAGGGCCCAAAGAATCTGTAAGAACTCTTGAAACAAGGAACAGGGATATTTGTCTGGCTGGCTTTTCTGTTTCTTTACTGTGGACGATGTGGTACTTAGGGAAAGTTGTCTTGAGGAAGCCATAAAAAATTTTGTTCTTCGGCCATGGTGCCAGCCACCCACCATGGAGCCCAACAAGGGGACGGGACAGGAACTTGAAAGCAAGTCCTGCCCACGCCAGCTGTACACCTCAACTATAACCAAATATGACACAACTCAGGGTAGTTGGTCACACAAGGTTAACCCTTGCTGCCAGGAAAAAAAGAAAAACCAGGAAGTGAATAGGAGATAGGAGAGTTGTGAGAAAGAGATAGGAAAGTGAAAGATGGAGGGGAGGACAGGAAAAGGCGACTGCCGATTTCCCCCAGTCGGGTCAGGCCGGAGGTGCCGTCTACAGGAAGCTGGGGCCAAAGTGGTGTGTTGCCTCCGCCGAGGGGCCTTAAAGGTCCAAACGCTCGGCATCGGCTCAACCACCAGGATCCCCTTGTCCCCGGACACGGCAATGCCACGCACGGCGAAACGCGGGTGCTCGGGTCCGTGGTGATGCACGGTTCACCATCATCCCCATGCGGGGATGTCCCTGCGGATGCTCGGGAACCCGCGGTGTCGCCACTCACCGACGCCTGCAAGCTGCAGACGCCCCCCTGCGGGGCTTTTAAGGTTTCATTTTGTAGCTTGACACTAGGTGGCACTACCATGACAAATTCTTCGTGGTGTTGCGGCGCGTTTACGGTAAGCCTTCGTCAGCGTGTTGACGTGCGTGTGCTGGTGTGTGTTTACGGTGTCGGTTCTTTACGATCAGTTCCGCTGTGAGGAAACGCAAAGTTTTGTCGCTTCAAGATAAGCTCTCGATTTTGAATGCGGTAACGGCCGGCGAAAAAAGAAGGATGTCGCTGCCCGCTTCAATATACCAGCCAGCTCCCTGTCAACCATTCTTGCTGCAGAACAATGCATCCGCAGTGCGATGGAATCGGGCACAAGTGCCCAGAAGAAAAGACTGAAGACGTCGACGTATGCTAATGTGGACAACGCCGTGTTTGCATGGTCTTTGGACAGACGAGCACAAAACGTGCTCGCAAGTGGCGCGATTTTGCAGCAGAAAGCCATAGATTTTGCTTGCATCCTGGGCCACGACGACTTCAATGCGAGTAACGACTGGCTACAAGGATTTAAAAGCTGGCACGGTGTCGTCGGAAAAGTGGTGTCTGGTGAGTCTGCCTCCGCAGACAGCGATGCTGCTGCCTTGTGGGTGGCCAAGAAGCTTCCTGGCATTTTCAGCCGCTATGAAGCTGCCGACATTTATAATGCTGATGAGATGGCCCTGTTTTATGAAATGTTACCGAGCCACACGTTGTCACTAAAAGGAGAAGACTGCCGCGTTGGAAAGCAAAGTAAACTCCGCGTGACAGCTTTGCTTTGCGCCAACACTGATGGCAACGACAAGCGAATCCCATTGGTTATTGGCCGCAATGCCCGGCCCAGATGTTTCAAAGGAACAAGGTGGATGCCAGTAAAATATGTGGCAAACTCCAAACCTTGGATGTCGCGGGCAATTTTTTCCGACTGGCTGAAGGAGCTCAACCAAGATGTCAAGCGACAAGGTCGCAGCATTTGTTTGCTGCTTGACAACTGCTCTGCGCATCATGTGGAAGGCCTACAGCTTTCGAACGTCGAGCTGCAGTATTTGCCACCTAACTGCACTTCTCTGGTACAGCCCTTAGACAAAGGGGTTATTAACAGCTTTAAACGCTGTTACCGCCGTCGATTGATACAAAAGATGCTCCTGGACATCCGCCTTGAACGGCCGACGAAAGTGGATATCTACCAAGCAATTGAAATGCTTGCTGCGTCCTGGCAAGAGGTCGGATCACAAGTGATCTCCAATTGCTTCGCCAAAGCTCAGGTAAATAAGGCCATTCAAGCTACAGTCACTCCGTCTCCGTCGCACGCCGCTTCACTTTCCTGTGAGTTCCCTTGAATTTATGCTTCGTCCGAAACTTGATACATTTCTTCTCAGCATCCATACTAACGAGAAGTAGAAATATTTGCAATAGCTTGAGGAGCACGTAGCGAGAGGTGCATGTCGCAGAAGAGCAGATGCCGCAATGACGCTTCGCTAGCTAGGAGCCAATGGCCTGGCCACGATCAGACCACGTTATGTGGAAGCGCTCGGTTTTGGCAGTGGAAAATGCTGTTTTTATTATTATTTTTTGGCAGTTTGCGCAGTGGCAAAGCCCGCCTCCGGGAGAAAAAGCATAGGCCTAGCTCCTCACGCAAGCCCAGCGCAGTACGATTCCGCGATTTGACGCCTCACACGCTTAAAAATGGGTCCAATCTGCACCTTTTCTAGCCACCACGAGTACTTTAACAGGGGTTTTCGATAATTTCCAGATCAATTATGGCTCCGATTTTTGCATACATGAAAGAGGAATGCTCAAGTTTACTAAAGCAGTCAAAAACACAAGTGATTTTTTTTACTTAATATTGCCGTTTTTCGACCCACGTCTCCCCTTAAATGACAACAAATGTGTGTGTGTATTTCAGCATTTAGTATACATTTATCAAATATTTTTGTTAATTTTGCAAAATCCAAAGTAGCGATTCTGGTGCCACACAAGCTTGGCGTAAGACACAAGAATCATTTCAATGGCCATTGAGATTTGCCGTGTAGCAGCTACACAACTCCTTCGAGTTTGATGGCGATTGAGAATTTCGAAGGCCCTCGACTCGATGGCCATTGAAACTGACCGTGTAAAAGGGGTATTAGTGGCCAGTTGTGAACGGAGCTGAGAACAACCATGACAGCAGACGAGAAAGCGACGAGCGACGAGCAGTGTGTGTGCGGTTGCTCGACTGTGCAGATGCGCGAGCAAGATCGAGCGAGGTGTATGAAGCTGCGAGCGTGCATTTATCCTGTAAATAAGTTTTCGTTGTACAGTCGAAACCCGCGATAGCGAAATCTCGAGAATACGAAATTCTCGCCGCAACGAAATATTTCCGAGATCCCGGCAAATGCCCATAGGGGCCAATGTATTTCGTATCTCTCGGCAACGAAACATTTTTGTACCGCAATCCCACGATAACGAAATTTGCTGCAGCGTCGGTCCGCATACTGTCTCCCATATTATGAATAACAGCGTCAAAAAAGCACTCAAATTGAGCAAACTGCAATAGCGCGCTTGCGTGGCTACAGCGAGAGCATTGGCGCCTGGCAACCTTGCAGCCGGAACAACTTTAAAAACTTTAGCCACCTTGAGCCGGTGCTAGCCACCATACCGGAGCAGCGCGTGTCCTCTGTGATCGGTTCCGCGTGGTTGTTTATCTCGGAGGCTATGTTCAGGGAGGGCAGCCTCGCAGCGACACCATCAGGGGGCGACACTAGATCATCAGCGCTGCACTTTTAGGCCTGCGAGCGGTGCACATGTGTTCGTTGTGTGTGGTGGCGGTGTGTATGAGCAGCAGTCCGCACGTTTGCGTTTGAGATGTCTCCGCCAGCCAAAAAACGTGTGCGAAACTGACGACACCGAGGACCAAGGTCCACAACATGGAGAGACGGTAAACCCGAACCCGAGGAATGTGTTGGACGCCTTTGACACGATCCGGTCGTTCTTAGGCGCACACGACGACGACGTGGCAATGGATCACTTCTTGCAGTGTGAGAATAGAACCATGAAGTTGCTGCAAGGCAAGGCTCGGCAAACTAAGCTGACTGACTTTTGGAAATAAATTTTCTTTTTGCGGGCTGTTTTCTATCTTTTCTGTCTCATTTTCGCGGCAACGAAATTCTCGCGAAAGCGAATTTTTTTGCTGTCCCCGGCGATTTCGTTATTGCGGGTTTCGACTGTATATATAGCCATTTTTTGTTGTCAACGTATGCTTTTAACTGTTTTTCCAATCAATGTGTATATATTTTCTAACACTACCAACCACAAGGAACTTCCTAGCCAGCTTTGTCTCGCGCGGTCCCGAATGATGGACATCCGATGCTTCTTCAAGCGTCAGCGGTTGTCTGACGAAGCGTTATCCAACTGCGCCCCTGAAGATTCTGGTGTGGCATGTGGCAACGGTGTGGCATGTGGCAACGGTGTAGCATTTGGCGGTGGCTCGGTGCACTGCTGCACGCGCAGCTGCGCTACTGTATGCTTAGAAAGCAGACAAGCGCTTGAGCAGCTTGAGCATCAGAAAGGAGTGTAGCAGTTTAAAACAGAACGCTATAAACCATCCTCTAACTGAAATGCCTTGAAGAAAGTAGGACCCTCAGAGCCGCAAGCGATTTGCAGAGCTCAGAATCGTGAGCGAAAATACCTTACCCCTCACCACAGCTAAGGTTTAAACATTCGCATTACACACTTGCAATCGTCCAAGTTCTTAAAACCTCGTGTAAAAAATGGATCCAAACTCGAGCGGGAGCTACTGCGACGGTGTGACAGCCTGCGCAAGATATCAGACACATTTAGCATAGCGCGTACCACTACTGCTTACCGCCAACCATCGCCCGTCACTGCTAGTGCGCTGGTTGGCCACGGCGAGCAAGGAGGGCGCACTGTTGACGGGAACGTGGCGCCATCTGGCGCCACCGCCCGGTGATCCTCCACAAGCTGACGATGCGCACTGCCTACTAAATGTGAAACGAACGCATCCTTCCTTGGGACCAACGCTTATAGAGTGCAATGGCTCGATCGGATCGATTCCGCAAAGCCGCTCTCAGATACATAAAGAGTAGCCATAAGTGTCTAGTGCTAGGCCGTAGGATGTTTACAGAGAGGTGCAGTCATTTGATGCAAAAAGTAGCCAGTGCCTCTGGTGGCGTGTTTTTGTTTTACTTGATTTAAAGTGCTTTTATCTAGGGCAAACAAGTTGCTTTTGTTAATGTAATATAAAACACAAAAACTACAAAACGTATCTCTAGTTATTAATGCTATTTGCAGTATATTTACTCTTTGTCCAATTATCAAGCTTGCACTAAGTGATGTCGTATACGCTGCTAAAAACCGCCAGTGTATGGTGACACCATCAGCGCCACGAATTTGTTTTTGCGAGCTAATTAAAATATTAAAAACAACAGTATACGCGGTACAACCTATGTTAATAGCATCACTATAACTCATTCTATGCAACCAACAGGCAAAACAATGCACTGAAAATGTGTTTCGGGGCCCCTTTCAGGGCCAGTGTTAAGCATGTTTGCTTTATCGTGCTGAGATTGGCTGGCGCCGCCAGCCGTCACAAGATCGTTGGGTCGCACCATGATAAAGCAAACACCTTTCGAAGTGAACGCTGCTCGACCCCGGCGACAAGAACGCATCTGACCATGTGCTTTTCGCGACCCACCATGGGTGGGTGGGGCGGCGGGAGGGAATATGATATGAAATTCCGACTCTCCCCAAATAATCTGTTGAAACTTTTTTCTCCTGCGTAATTTGATTTTGAGAAAAATGCATTTTACAGTTAAATTACATGTTTGCTTACGAAAGAAGCCTTACTTTCTAATCAAACTTTTACACAAATGAGGAAAATTGTCCATAAAAAAGCCACTATCACTAGAAACTTCCTGCACCATAAGTTGCTCATACCCATTTCCAATGGGAACGGGCCGCTACAACAGCTTTTACGTTGACGGGGAAGCTTCCGCGCGAGCTCCCGCTGTCATAAGCTAGGGCCGCACTCTTGCTGGCATCCTCGCCGGCCGTAACTCGCTGCGATGTATATGCTCACCTGCCATTAAGAGAAGCACAGGAGACCACGTTAAGAACAGAGGGGCATGCACCACTGTCTACTCACGAGTGCCACTTTCCACATGGCTTCCATGCCACATGGTTCCTTTCCTGCACAAGCAATCCCCCAAGGCTTGATGTGCACAGTACTGCACTGTGCACAGCACTGTGAGCACACGGAAAATTTTTTTTTTGTAGCTATTTCCTCATGTTCTCACAACCTTCGGCCCTTGCAAGTTCACTGTAACCCAGTTTTGTGTATGTGGGTATCAGACTCAGTGCCATAGCCCTAATGTACAACGTACCAGCCATACTGCCTTAAAACTGCATCAAGTGAGAGTGTTATAAATTCAGTCTGTTAAAAGTGAGCTCAGACATATTCAGAGCATAACACATTGCTCCTGGAACAGTGCAACCAGAAAGACCTTAACTCTTTCGCTACCGCACCATAGGCGACTGGGAATATATGACCGACCTTTTGAAAAAGCCGCCAAAAATTCATTTTGGCGCTTGAGGACACGCTGCACCATCTAGGTTGTTTCTATTGAACCAAGTTCATAATTGCAGCTTTTGTTTTCAGTTTAGAATATGAGGGGGTGCCGTGAAAAAATGAAACTGAACGGCCGCAGCAGCGTCCGCACCGCCGCCGCTCCTCGAAATCGAAATCGGACACCGAGCGCTTCGGCTGGTGTCTGTTCCGGTTTTTGCGACGAAAGCAGCAGTGATAAGTCAGACAACAATGTACAAACGTCAGATTTCGGTTCCGACAGCGAGACCGTCTCAGGGGAGTGGAACGTAAGTGTGTATTCGCACGTAAGTTTTGTTTTCGTTCGCTCTGTGTTTTCTGCAGTGCATGCGGTTTGTAACTGCCGAGAGTGGTTTATTTTTGTGCTTCAGGGCCTTCACAATATACGGCCAAGACAGTTTGCCAAATGCTTAAGGTAGCGTCGCGTTTTTTCAACTGAGGCGACGGCCAGCTATCCATGTCGGTGCATCGCTGCAGAGCGGCGTTATTCGCTCGACCTCTCGGCTTCTTAATGTTCTTCACAGCGGAGGTGATGAAGACTCTGTACGAAAAACTAATATGTATGCTTGGATGAAGTTTTTAGACAGGCAAACATAAGCTCGGCGAGACGGCTCATGGGAAAAGGTGAATCCGTTGCACAAGTTCATTGGAATCATCATACACATGGGAATTGTTGACCTGCCGCGACCATATCTTTATTGAAATATAGGAATCATCTATTCTGGCTTTCAGCCATCAAATAACATTTGCTGAACTCAGTTTTTTGCTTTGCTTGTTTTTCTGCACGTAGCGGACACGGAGGATTCAGTGGCGGCTGCATCCATTGGCAAGACTTGAAAGTGTCCTGGCCTTTGAACCACATCAATAAAAGTTCATCGATCCTGATGTTCCAGAGCTTGCCCAAAACGCCAAATTTGGTCAGCTGCCTTTCAGAAAGCAGCTCATTCAACAAACGCCCCCAATCCTCCCATAGAATCCATTCGTCACCAACAGAAAAAAAAAAAGATGGAAAAAAGAAGGAACTGCAAGCTCTGCTCTCAGAGAACAAAGCATGAACAAAGATCAAACGTTATGTGCAGCACCTGTCAAGTCTACCCCTGGTCCACATCTTCACATGATTGCTTTTCACAGCGATGACTGCAGACTTGACCGGCTTTGAAAAGTGCAATAATTTTTCTAGTTTGTATATTCCAGTTTTCCTATAATCAAGCTCTCGCTCAGCGCAGCCGGTAATATGTTTTTTCTGTATACTTTTTCCGTGTTTTTGCCACATGTGACTAATAAATGTTCAAGTACTTTTGCACACACGACTCTGCTGTTTGTTTCATTCAGAAGTGTAACTAATAAGCTACAATTTCATGTGTTGCAATATGTGTTGGTTTTGTTACTTCGCCCATAATTCCGCTATAGCGAAAAACACCAACTCCTCAGCAATGTAGGCTACTCACTGTTGAGATTGGAGAGTCTTGTGAGAGAAGGCGGCCCCAGTCAGCTGTGCCATTGTGGTAGTACGTCTTATTCCGCATCATGATCTTCTCCTCTGGCAGGATACGACCATCAAGCTGCCAAATAAAGGTCAAAGAACCACGTATGAAGCTGGCCCCAATACACTGCTGAAAATCATCTATAAGCAAGATGAAGCCATGTATTGGCTCCTACAGTAATCCCTCGTTATAACGAAGTCAGCGGGATGGGCGAAAAAATTCGCTTTAAGTGGTATTCGGTAATTCGATATAAGCGACCACCCGAGAAAATCTAAAGCAGTCGAGCTTTCATTGCTCCGCAACTGCGAGAAGTCGAAAATACAATGTATTACGTGAAGCAAAACTTTATTCAGGTGTAAAAAAAGGCAGTGAACTCTGGCTGTTCCAAGTTCTTACCAGTGCGTGCAACCCCTGCTCTAATCTGACCAAGCACTGCACGACGCCACAGCCACCGCCCATGCATTCAACCTTTGGGGTATTTCAAATCTCGAAGGCAGTGGCCAATTTTATGGGGGGGGGGTTACGGAAGACTACAAGAGTATCGCGCTGCAAAGCGGTGCAAATGCTGTGGCTCAAATTGAGGTTGCGTTTGTAGTGCTCAAAAACGCTCCTTGTGGGCACGCAGCGCGATCGTGAAAAACTGATCGGTATTGAAGCAGGGGCTTTGCATGATTATTGGTTATTGGACAGTTTTATCCCCGAGGTGTCCAGATGTAGTTTGCAAAAAGAGTTTTTCGGCGCACTGTCGTCGATGACACTGTGCTATTTCTAGTTCGAGTGTCGGTGTTCATGCAGCGTCGCGTCCGCGCCGTTAACGAATGTCTAAGAACAAAAAACCCTACCATGCATTTAGACCATTTGTCTAGCTGGATGACGCGAATCGAGCATGACTGGTTCGAGGAAATCGTCGGGGCAACACCAGGTTGCGCTGACCTGCCATATGTTTACAGCCTGACTCGCCACTGGCGGCGCTCGGATTTTTCGTGTTTTCGGCGAGTTATCGATCGAGTTGCACAGTCAAAAGTTCAACTTGCGATGCAGGCAGATTATGGTGAGCGGCAAGCAAATTTCTAGACCAGCTTCCCCAAAACCGTCGTCCCTCCTCGCATCGAATACGGCAAAGGGCATGCGACCAGCTGTCGCTTGCAATGAGGCAGCAGCTCGACAACACCGTTGTTCACATTTGCAAGCACGAACTGCGGGTAGCCTTTTCGTTTGAAGCGAAAACTCTCAGGAATGACAGTTGTTCGCGCGCTTTCAATAGTTTTGTCAGCCAGCCAGGGGTTACAGCAGCCAGGGAGCAGCTCAGTTCGTTGCTTGGCGAGTCCATGGTTGGAGTCGTTGCTGAAAGCTCAGCTCGCTGACGACTAACAAGTGTGAATGGACTTGTAATCAGAGGGACACTTCTTTTGGGCTTTTTGGCACATTTCAGCGCCAGAAGTGCTCTTTAGAGCAGTAAAATTTTGCTCATCGAGTGCAACCCATGGAATGCTACAACGCAAGTTTTCCCACGGTCTTTTGGCCACTTTTCAGCGCGGTTTCTTGGCACCACAAAGTGTCACGAAAACTTTATTTTCGTGTGGATTCTATCACGGGGGACACCAGCAATGCGATTACGACCGATTCGAGCGCACTGCACCATGGAATTTGACAGCTTCTGTTCACTCTGCTGTAAACAGCTGGGGGCACTCGCTCAGTACCCGTTGCTAGGAAGGTCATTGATGGTAGGTTTGGCACTTTTGTGGCCTATATTATGCCTGCATGAGACTAATTCGTCGGCAGTATTAATTTGACACTGCATGCGCAAAAGGGTTGCTTCCGCTCACCACTTCGCTCTATGCAGGTCATGCCCTTCATGTGCTTTGAGTAATGCAACTTAAAATGCATGCGTTTGGGTCTGGACAGAAGAAATTTCGAATAAAGCGATATTTCGAGCAAAGCTATTTCGTTATAACGAGGGATTACTGTAGTACAGTAAAACCTTAACACTGCCAAACACCTACACAGTACGGTATGTTTGAAATGATCAGAAGCCAGATCGAAGTTTTGTCCTTCAGCAAACACAGACTGGATATCGACAGCCATGTGTCCAGTGAAGTTACACACACAAGGCTGCCTGCAGAAATCACCCCATTGAGGCCACGAAATTGGAAACTTTAAAATTCATTTTCGCTGCAACAAAACACCGCACCACTGCGAAACTTGGCACAAAGGACCAGAAAACAGAGGAGAACATACTGCAAAAGTTTGAGTAAAATCAGAGGAGGTAGAAACAACGCCCAAGTTAATCGTCTACAGTGTCGGTAGCTTGGCAATGCAGTATCAGCTCTGCTCATACTATGCCCACAGAACCCAGTTTGAGAACCCCTGCCCCTAGCATGACATATTTGGCTGGCAGGTGCCACCGTGAAATAAGATTAACCGCGACATCACAATCGGTCGTCGCCAGTAGCTGGAGGGCCTCGTTTAGGTGTATTTGCAGCTTCTATCTCGAGTTGGACCAGACTAGCCTCACAACCCTTTATAACATAGAAACACAATGCACTATCTAGAAAGCCATTGAAGCCAACCCACAGTGAGAGCACAATCTTGAAGAGTGAGTCCCCAATCGTCGAGGACTTTCACAGCAGCGGGGCAGGTCTTCACGCTCTTCACATACTTCACAAGAGACCGCTGCCGCTGGCTTGGGCTGACCCGTGTGTGAGCAGTAATGTCCTGCATGAACACAAAAAGGAACAAAACTATTTTGCACATAGATTTAGCAGTACCAGCAGAAACCCAGAACCATCATACTGAACCCTTAAAGACAGTGTTACACTGTTCACCCCAGCTTTCAAGCAGTGCGCATGTCAGACACATTTTCACAAGATTCCAGCTACGTCTGAACTTCACACCCACTTCTATGCTGTTGACAACTTTGTCACTCCTTTCTTGAAGGTACAGCTCTTCCATTAGGTCACTGAAAGCTCACCTCAGAGTCAGGCGCTGTTACATTTTGAGACTGAGAAGTACAGTAGCCGACGAGTAATTCGGACTCCAATAATTCAGACTTGTAGGATATTTCGGACCTCGATGAGGCGCCGTCAGTCACCCCATAGGAGCACATACATATTCGAAACGGATATTTCGGACATCAAAAGTCCGAAAGTTTGATTTTTCAAACTAATTTCAGTCGCCTGCGGGCCAAAATCGGCCATCTTATCAGCTTTTCGCCGGCGCAAAAGGTGCCATCTTGGATTGAGGTGGATTTACGCTGCAGTTGGATTGGCTTGACATACTTTCGGTACCTCATTGTCGCCAGCAGAGAACCCTGCAATCTCTGACACTTCGAGGTGGCAGCCGGATTGTCATCGCCGTCAACTTGTTTTTGTCGCAGACGTTGTCGCGGCCAGTTATTGCTTGTCCCATGCATTGTAAATTGTTTGTTGGGGGAAGGAAACTGTGCAGTAGCTATCTCGCATCTCGGCCAGAAGGAATAAAGGAGGGACTGAAAGAAGGAAGGAAGGAAGAGGTGCTGTAATGGAGGGCTCCGGAATAATTTCGACCACCTGGGGATCTTTAACATCGCACAGCACACGAGCGCCTTAGTGTTTCGCCTCCATCGAAACGCGGCCACCGCGGTCGGGATCCAACCTGGGTACTCCGGATCAGTAGCCGAGCACCCTAACCACTGAGCCACCGCGGCGGGTCTCATACGTTTGCCATTCGTCATTTCGTCAATTGGGTTCCTCTAACCACGTCCACCGAGTGGCGCTCAGTCTTCACGAAGTTACATCCGTTCGCCGTTTTGTGATTGCATCCGGCGGTTCCGCCGCTTTGAACGAAAGGTGCCTTATCTTTGCGTGTGTTTGACGAGCGGTGTGGTGCACACTCGGGTTGTGGACAACATGGCCTCGCTGGGTCCGTCAAAGAAGCGTGGGAAGTATTCCAACTAAATGCGGTGACCTTGCTGCCTAGCGTGTACAGTGAAAGCATGACTTTGGCGCAAATACAGGCGCAAATCGTCGCCAGCAAGAGAAATTTGTCGCGAGGTAAAATCAGTGACATTTATAAGCCGATTTCATCTCAATAAAGTGGTTTTTTTTTTTGTACTTAACAGATTTTTCAGACTGTTCGATTATTCAAGCCATTTTCCGGGTCCCTTCGAGTTCGAAAAATCGGTCGGTGACTGTATTAGCAGAGCCTGCGCTTTGGATTGCATGTTGAACTGTGTGCTCTCCATTGTGCTATAATTAATAAATTTCTGGGAAAGGTTTTACTAGACTCATGTTACTACGAGCAATCGATAATATCACAAAGAAATCTTACTACCGTATCTACTTGAATCTAGGCTGGAATTTTTTTTTTTAATCACTTACGAAAGTGAGGGGAGGATGTAGTTTGCCTGCAACAACTAGACACGTAACGTTATCTCATGGCCACAGACTTGCAGCTTGCAGGTTTGCAGGCTCCATTTTGCTTCGCGCGTTGTGAACAAAGATGTCATCGTGCCGTGCTTGCTAGTGTTCGTAGCCGTGTGAGCCCGAGAAGCGCCCGTGTTCTCAGCGCAATGACACCCACCGAGTGATGCCATTACAGCACGGCATTTAAGCGGAAGGTAGTTTTGAAGGCGGACAGAACTTCAAACCTACAAGCCCAGCGTGACTTCGGCGTGGACGAGAAGCCCGTGCGCCGGTGGCAGAAGTAACGGAATTAGCTTTTCAAGCGAATGGCCTTCACTGGACCCAAGAGCGGCCAACACCCCCAGGTAGAGAAGGATGTCGCCGACTTTATCAGGAAGCAAAGGAAAAGTGCAACGCCCATGACGACGGAGAAAATACAAGCAAAGGCAAGGGAGATAGGAAACGCTAGAAGCGTCACACAGACCCAATTTAAGGCCGGGAGCTGGGTCACTCGTTTCATGAAGTGTTTCGGGTTCAGCCTGCGACGGCAGACTTCCATGTGACAAAACCTACCCTACCCTACCCAACCCTATCCCCCCCCCCCCCCCCCCCCCCCCCCCTCCGACCTTGAGGAGATGCTGGTCGCATTCCAGCGCTTCTTTATCAAGAAGCTCCTGGAGACAGAGTACAGACTGGGGCAAATCAGTAACGCCGATCAGACCCCAGTGTAATTCAACATGCCTGTGGCGTACACAGTCAATGAAAAGGGTGCAAAACCGGTGAAAGTAAGAACTGCTAGGCACGAGGCGATGGCGCGCGACAAACACCTCCGACTTGGCGCAGCTGGTTGCCATGGTTACGGCACATGCGCAGAAGTGACTAGCGCGGACGGCCTGAAATGCGTTGCTGACTAGCCTAGTCTTTTGCTACAAAAAGTCTGAGCGCGCTCATAAGAATAGATGGATGAGTGGTGCCCTTGTCAGAGACTGGGTGAAGACCAATTGGCAACGATCTTCAGCAGATAGTTGCACAGAAGCAGTTCTCAACAATTTCCCAATTTTTTACAAATAGTGAAGTGGAAAAAAATGGTCCATATTTGTCCCCTTGGCACTAAATGGCGATAAAGAAAATTTGACTTTTTGATCCATTGACCTACATGGGTTTCGTCACTGAGTTATTTCTTCTAACCGCTTCATGCTGCTCGCACTTGTTCGCATTGTTGAACTTGTTCACACTACTTCTCCAGTCTTGGAGCACCAGCGGCGTCTGCGCCTTTGTTCAGAGTCCCGACTTTCACAGGGTTGTGTTTTTTGCCGATCAGCCAAACTTCACCCAAGACGCCAACTATTTTTGGTCATTTTTTTATCCTCTTGTATTCATTTGGAAGGGCTTCTTGCTGCTGGCAGTTCTGAATGTTCGACTGTTGATTTTCCACCCAAGAACAAACTCTACGTATGATGTTTGAGAATTACCACTAAATATTCAGTCGTTAAATGAACTACCGTATAAACGAGTGTAAGGGCTGCACCCGTGCGCAGGTCGCACCCTGTATCCCCAAAGGAAATATTAAAAAAAAAGATCCGAGTGAGGGCCGCACTCAAACCTTCCACAACCTACGCAGATATAGCCTTCAAAATATGTGTGCCGTGGTTTCTGAGATCAGCTCCAGCTGCGAGCAATGGTGGGCTTGATCGCGGAGGCCATGCACATGCAGAGGAGCTTCCAGGTGCCGCCCACGTTATGATCATCATCGTCAACTTTTTTTTCTCTGCCGTGAGCTCACACATATGGGCATCGGTATCACCGGCTCTAGCTTTTTGTGGCTGTCAAAGGCACGGGAGCCGTGGCACCGTTAGTTCACCATAGTTGCGGCGTTCATGTGCTGCTGCCGAGCTCTGCAATTTTAGCAACACATGCAAGCACCTCAACAGCAACACTGCTGGGAGTTTGCTCTCGAACACGGCAAGCGTGCGGCGGGTAGGAAATTCGGCGTGGCCAAGAAGTGCGTCCGATGATGATGCAACCAAAGGGATGCATTGAGGAACAAGCTACAAAAAGCGCGCCTTCTGAGGCAAAGGGATGCATTGAGGAACAAGCTACAAAAAGCGCGCTTTCTGAGGCAAGCTGTGCAAACTTCGTGAACTGGAAGAGCTGCCCCGCTATGAGATGGAAGTGCGGAACAACGGCTATGTGTTGACAACGGACATTCTGCACGCCTTCTTGTGGGATGAGCATGCACCAGAGAGCACAGCACCAGCTCCAAATCTGAAGACTCCACGAGTAATGACGAATGTAGAATAAATGCCGCTCATTCCCCGAATGGTGCGTATTTACTTGAAAAATTTTTTTTTTCACTCATCGCGTATATGGGCCGTACTCCGAAAATTTGCCCTCGGATCTGGAAAAAAAAAAAGTGTGGCCCTTACATGCGTTTATACGGTATTTGGCTTCTGCTCCCTCTCATTATTTATCTCAAATACCTCAAATGGAGTTCAGATGCAAATGTGAACACACTGCGGCATGAAGTGCTGTGTGCTCATCACACAGAGGGGCCCAAAGCAGGAAAATAAGACGATGAAAGCTTAGGAGGAGGCAAGTGCTGCACAGTCACTGATATACCGGCTTTTATCATTAGGCCATGGGTATTCAGATCAGAGGCAATATAGAAATTATGAACACAGCAACATTTATGCTTTAGTGCTTGGTTGACTGAGTGCAGTTAAGTATGGATGTAATGAGCCCCCTTGCTGAGAATTCCTCAATGCTGCAAAATTTTTCAATTCCCCAACACCGCCCCCACTGAAGTGCGTGTACACTACGGTCCACTGTTAAAGGAAACCTTGCGCAGCGTGGCCACTGCGCTCCGCGAAGCGCCCCCTTGAGAAGAGGTGAGAATCGGCTACACCAGGCGCATGCGCAATAACCGTGGAAGGTGGAGCCAGCCCTATGTCGTCTGCTACGGCGCTCTTTTGGCGCTTGGCTTGCTGAGGTAGAAACTCTAGAACGTGACGGGTGAACTAAACATACAAACCAGATTTTCCTCCCAGCTACATAAGGGGCGTGCGTTTCTGCAATATATTTTTTTTATTTCCGAATCTTCTTAGGCAATTTTACCGCGATGCAGTAGTTGCGCAGGAGAGACGTCTCTAGTTCTCGTCCACTTTCTGTTCTGACCCCACGAAAACCACCTCCTCTAGCTGCGGCGGGACTATTAGTGCATTTGGTCCGTCGCCCAACATCAACAGCCGACATGGTTGCGATATTCATACTCCAGAACGACAAACGGTGCAGCTGTAGGCAACGAGACAGGTTAATGATGCAGAAACACATAAAAACCTTGGTAATTCTATCCCCGTTAATTCGGATGATTGCGACTGCCTTCGAGGTCCCGCCAAACGCCTATGCAAGTCTATGGCATCGAATGCTCGTTTATTCGGACGCCCCGCGGCTGGATTCTGTTTATTAGACGGACTCCTGATGTGGTGACGTGCCGAGGTATGACCTGGTGGGCTCAAATATTAGTACTCTGCCCTGAACTGCATGTTGCATCGTTTCCTGCGTCGCTATCACTTCACGCAGCTGCAGGTGTGTTGGCAAATTTTCAGACCACCGTTGATAGGCCGAGAAAGAGTCCGGTCGCACAATTTCATTTTCAGAGCATCGCTGTCATGCAGCACGCGGCGGCGTGACTACCGCTCGCGCATATCAGACTCCAAGCGAAGCGTGTAGCTGCACGCCGTTTAGAACAATGATTGCCCGGTCACTGATCCTTCTTCATCAAGTTTTTCGAAGGCATCTTGCCCCTTCACAGCCAATGCGCACTTCCCTTCCTTCTGTCAGCGCTGCACTTCCGTTCTTTCGACGAGTCGAAACTCCACGCTTTCTACGTGCTGTTCGCCGTTTGAGCGGTAAAGCCGCCTCCAGTGCGAAACCACTTGCAAAAAAGCTCCAGTGGGAGCACCTACCATATACTGAAAGTAGCCGCAGAAACCTTTACCACGATGGATCAGTTCTGCTTCCGACACTCTGGATAGTGAAGGCAAATTGAAGAATTCGAAGGAATTACAAAAACTGTCATTTTCGCGCAGTTTTTGTCCTCAGAGAAAATGGCCATTGCGCAGTTTTTCACGAAATAAATTTACCTTTCACGCGAACTGTTTTCAGCAATTTTTCGGAACCTTTCGACAATCCTACATTCGGATAATTCGGCCGTTTTCCACTTCCTTATACAGTGAAAGCTCGTTAATTCGAAATTTTGGATAATTCGAAATAGTCATCGTGGTCCGGTCCGCAGTGCATAGAAGTCTATGCGCGTAACAGCTCGTTAATTCACTCAAAAATTAGCGCCGCCACCCATAATTCGAACTGCGCACCGCCAAGCGCCGCTGTTGAATACCATCGTTGGAAGCTTTCATGGCAGAACGATAGATGGCACAACCATCGGGGCGCCGCTAGGGTGCTGGAACAAGTACTAACCAGTCTTTCCTGCCGCGACTGCTTCGAGGAACGACGTTTTAGTGTTTTAGCCCTCGTTTTGCACGCCGCTTGCTGTGAGCATGTGTCTGCGAGATGTGTTCGCGTGGGAAATACTGCGCCAACACGGTGAAGGAGAAAGTGGCGATTTTACGCAAGGTGGACGAACGGAAGGCCAGCAAAGTGGAAATCGCGAAAAAAAAACGGGATTCCACCAAGCACGTGGTCGACCTACGTCCGAAATAGGAAGGCCATCGAGGATGCCCACGAAGCCGAAGATTTCACCAGCAACAGAAAAAGGCTCCGATTAGCCAAGTATCCGGAAATTGAGACCGCTGTGATCACGTGGGTGAAGGAAATGAAAGCGCAGACATTCCACTGAGCAGCCCAATTATCATGGCGAAGGCGGCCGATTTCGCCCTGCGCATGAATGTGGAAGATTTTGTCGCCTCCGAAGGATGGTTTCACCGCTTTCGAGACAGACAATCTTGTCTTCCGGGTGTTGTCCGGAGAAGCCAAACGCAGATACTTGTGCCACGTGGCAAAGTGGTGCTCTGCAGCAGTACTTAGAAAGCTACTCGACACAAGATATATTCAATGCTGATGAGACGGCTTTGTTTTATAAGCTCCAGCCCGACAGAATAGTAACATTTAAAGGGGACAGCTGCGCTGGCGGCAAGCGAAGCAAAGAGCGGATTACTGTTCTGGTCGCTGCTAATATGACCGGGATGGAGAAGGTCCTTTTTGTTGTCGGAAAGGCACAGAAGCCTCGGTGTTTCAAGAACATTAGGACACTGCCGACAGATTACGCCGCCAACAGCAAGGCGTTGATGACGGGCGAATTGTTTAAAAAATGGCTCCTGAAATTCGATCGGAGGATGGAGCTAGGGAAGCGTCAAGTTCTCCTCATTGTGGAGAACTGCTCGGCACACAAAGTAGACGCCGAGCTGAAAGCCACAAGGCTAGTATTTTTTCCCGCCAACACGACTGCAGCCTTGCAGCCAATGGATCAGGGGGTGAGCAGAAACATTAAATGTTTCTATAGGCGCCACATGATCGAGCGCAAGATTTTATGCACTGGAAACCAGAAGACCAGCACCATCACATTGCTCACAGCAATGCACATGTTGGTGCGTGCATGGGAGCAGGTCACGCCGTCCACAATTGCAAACTGCTTCCACCACTGTGGCTGCTGCCGGAAGTATGGAAGAAAGTGGCGACGATGGGAGTCCAGAGCCTCTGTTTGTGGCTGTGTGTGCTGTGCTGCAGGACGTTAGTTTTGATGATTACGTTGAAGTAGACAGCGATGCAGCAGTGTGCGGTGCCCGAAGTGATGAGGACATTGTCGCTGAAATTGTTGGGGAGCAATCTGTCCCAGAAGAGGCAGAAGACGAGGACGACGACGAGGAGCAAGAGCCCGTGCGTCCGTCCGCGGCAGAAGTTATGAGAGCGCTGAATGTCGCGCGCCTTTTCTTCAGCTTTGAAGAGGGGGAAGAAGACTCCCTGCGTCGCATTCGCGCGCTAGAAGACCGAGTGACTACGGTAGCCCTCAGAGAGAAGCAGAAGATGATAACAGATTGTTTGGCTAAATAAATGTTTTTCGGGCCCTCCGGGCATCAAACGCGTCCATTTTTGCTCACTTTCATTAGTTCGAATTTTGGTTAATTCGAACTGGCCTGGCGGCCCCGTGAAATTCGAATTAACGAGCTTTTACTGTACTTGGAATTAACGAGATTTTACTTTAATCACGATTGTATGCAAGAAATATTTTTCATGTTTTTTCCGCCCTAAACAAGGGTAATTTCAAAAACGAGAAGCCTTCGAAAGTGAAGTGCGTATATCGTGAATATTGCAATGTGCTTTAAGTACAAGATAACACTACTTCGCAAATCGTGGGTGTGAGGGACTTTATTCACAACAAATAAGGCGACTTAACGAGCGCTTCATCCATTTAGTAGCGTGTAACAAAGCCTTCAGCTTCGATGACTGCACTCATACGCGCGGGCAATGATCGGTACAACGCCTCGGTTAATGTTGTGTCACGCTTCAGCCGCTCCCATTCGGACTGCAGTCCACAAGTTGTCTGCAAACAGTCCGTGAAGACACTGGCGTGCCAGAGCAACCTTCATCATCCCCCAAATGTTTTCAATCCTCGATACGGCTTTCCTTCTTAGGCTTGTATGATCCGGTTAACAGTTTTGAGTGGCCTTTGTAACAACTATCAAATCACACATTGCAGGTATCCTCGCAGGCACAGCTGCGCGATATTCCATCTTTCGCTCTCTGGTAGTCTAGCCATCTCGAACTGCCAGACAAGTGAAGCCGCTGGGGACCGAGCAGCGTTTTATCACCGCCGTCCACATGTCTGGGAAATACAAAATGCCGCATCATCCCTTTTGCTACCGGGCTGCTTTCGAAATCAACGGCTTTCTGGTTATCTCCAGCTCAGTTTCTATGTTCTGCCTTTGTTTCAGTCTTTGATGCGAAAGTAGTTCGAAGAACGACATCCTTGGCGTCTGGCGGCGGAGCTGCGCCACGCTGTGGAAGACCACACGCGGCCAGCTGCTCCTTCCATGCTTTGTGCCCATGTGCCTGGTACCACCGATTGTGCACTCGTACGTTGCATTACGCGCGATTCCAAACATCGAAAATTTGTACCCTCATTGCTAAAGCAGAATGAAGCGGAAAATTTTTTTGCATGAAATTGAGGGTATTTCTGCATCATTAACCTGTCTTGTTGCCTACAGCTGCACCGTTTGTCATTCTGGAGTATGAATACCGCAACGATGTCGGCCATTGATGTTGGGCGACGGACCAAATGCACTAATAGTCCCGCCCCAGCTAGAGGAGGTGGTTTTCGTGGGGTCAGAACAGAAAGTGGACGAGAACTAGAGATGTCTCTCCTGCAGAACTATTGCATCGCGGAAGAAGTGCCTAACAAGAGTCGGAAATTAAAAAATATATAGCAAAAACGCATGCCCATTATGTAGCGGCGAGGAAAATCTGGTTTTTATGTTTAGTTCACCCGTCACGTTCCAGAGTTTCTACCTCAGCAAGCCAAGCGCCAAAAGAGCGTCGTAGCAGACGACACGGGGCTGGCTCCACCTTCCGCGGTTACTGCGCATGCGCCTGGTGTCGCTGATTCTTACCGCTTCTCAAAAGGGGCGCTTCGTGGAGTGCGGCGGCCACGCTGCGCGAGGTTCCCTTTAACAGTGGACCGTACTGTACTTGTGGACTCCACTCCATGCAACGAAGCTGTTGCAGCGGTTCACCTTGACACAATGAACTCACTAGGCCGACTATTACTTAGTGCTGCGTTACTAGAAATTTTGGCGAACTATGCGAAAGTTTCGCGACAATAAAATACAAACTGCTCTGACAGAAACGTTTGTGATCGCAAGAGAATGCTGTTGGCAACGCGCTGTGCCTCAGAGCGGTCGGCAGCACCCCTCTGTGGAAAATACAGCGGTCCGTGCCGTTTTCACTTTTCACAGAACAGCCACATATAGCAAAGAAGGCACAGGACGAGCAGTACCCAATTTAACCTCTGGTTTCCTTGCGTGATGCTGGTGCCGGTACTGGGTGCGTGGCAGAAGGAGGGACAGTGCAGAGTGCTGTTTACCAAGGCAAGTAGCTGGGCACACCAACAGAGGGGACAGGTGGGAAGAATCAGGTGCTACAAACTGCTCTGACAGAAACGTTTGTGATCGCAAGAGAATGCTGTTGGCAACGCGCTGTGCCTCACAGAGCGGTCGGCAGCACCCCTCTGTGGAAAATACAGCGGTCCGTGCCGTTTTCACTTTTCACAGAACAGCCACATATAGCAAAGAAGGCACAGGACGAGCAGTACCCAATTTAACCTCTGGTTTCCTTGCGTGATGCTGGTGCCGGTACTGGGTGCGTGGCAGAAGGAGGGACAGTGCAGAGTGCTGTTTACCAAGGCAAGTAGCTGGGCACACCAAGAGAGGGGACAGGTGGGAAGAATCAGGTGCTACAAACTGCTCTGACAGAAACGTTTGTGATCGCAAGAGAATGCTGTTGGCAACGCGCTGTGCCTCAGAGCGGTCGGCAGCACCCCTCTGTGGAAAATACAGCGGTCCGTGCCGTTTTCACTTTTCACAGAACAGCCACATATAGCAAAGAAGGCACAGGACGAGCAGTACCCAATTTAACCTCTTGTTTCCTTGCGTGATGCTGGTGCCGTTACTGGGTGCATGGCAGAAGGAGGGACAGTGCAGAGTGCTGTTTACCAAGGCAAGTAGCTGGGCACACCAACAGAGGGGACAGGTGGGAAGAATCAGGTGCTGCAGACTTCTCAGACTCCCCCTGCTCTCCCCAACCCAGCACAGCAAGGAGTAGGAAACTTCCATATACAACACTGTCCACCCGAAACGGATGTCAGCGCCAATTATTATGAGAGCGGCAGGAGGGAGGCCAACTGGAGCGTCATATTGTCGCCATGAAAACGGTATCCAGCAGAAAAAAAAACATCCTCGAAAGGGGTTCAAACCACCACCGGCAAAAATACAGCAGCTTCGCATCCCTATGCATCAATAACTCAGCCACAACCACTGTCCACCACGCTATATGCATACACGCAAAAATACAGCAGCTTTGCATCCCTATGCATCAATAACTCAGCCACCACCACTGCCCACCACGCTATATGCATACACAGGAATCATTCAATTTTAAGCATTAGTTGTTTTCCAGTCACTACACGTGCTGAAGTAGTTGAAACCAAAACTAACTGGCGTTTTCTACCCCTGGTGTAGTGGCCTCGCGTTAGCCATGCCAGAGATGGTGGCAGCTACCGTCTCAGTCGAGATGTCAGTGCAGTCGCGAAATGTTTCTCTATGTTTATAACTTCGAGTAGCGTGGGGCCACTGTGAATGTTTGCTATAGTAGGATACAACTCTTTAAAAAAAATTAGCCGATGATTATGCTTCTCAGTAATGCAATTTTTTAGCACAGCTGCTGTGGTACTCGAACCGTATGTGACCGCATACAGAACACGCAGTGCCGAATGGAGGCGGCAAGTTTCGATTAAAGAGTCCCTGAAAAGGGTGTTTGAGGTCGTCTATAAAATGCTCGCATTGTGTAGAGTACAGACCAATGAGCGTTCACGCCATGTACAAGACCTCAAAAGCGAGCCAATAATTTACAATATAATTTTTAAAGCTTCCGCGCCTAGCGGCAACCTGCGGTGATGGGCTTTCACCCAAATCCACGCTCGTTACGTCAGCAACGGACTGCTAGCATTGGTTCACATGCGTCTGTAGTCGGCGGAGAAGCGCTGACATTTCAGCGTGCAAAAGTTGACAAGAGAGGGAAAGGCGCAAAGACGAGCAAATTCAAATTTTGACTATATATAACTCAGCTTCCACAAAAATCATCTAAAAAATTCTTGCTGGAGGGTATTTGTGAAGCGGCGTCCTTTAGCATCCTAAGCACATCGCGTCTTTGTTGAGACCCCCTTTCACAGTCCCTGTAAGGCAGCGTGCACAGCATCCAGCCAGAGCGTTTGCAGCATGCGCTAATCTGGCGAGCAACGCATACATTATCGATGACATCGGTAAGCAGATGACAGCACACACTACTCTTCTTTTCACACTGCCGCCGTCCCCTTTCTCCTCCACTTTCCTCCTTGCGCTCTCTTCGCTATCGCTGTCTTTCATCCCCTGCTGCACTCTGCGTTCATTCTCTGTTATCCTCCAATGCACTCGTTCGCTCGGTCATGCCGAGGACAACACCAGAGCCCACCGCTCAATGTAGGAAGAGGTGCCTAAGAGCTGCGCACTAGCACAGCAGCTGGTCTAAAACAGCGCGGCTAAAACAGCAGCTGACCAATCACAACAGGAAATAAAATCAACTTTTTAATTTGACTATTTTAACATTCAAGGCACCAAAATTCTAGAGCTCATAATTTTTTTCTTCTTGTGGTTAGCTTCTTGTTTAGGTAACAAGAAAAGTTTAAAAAATGGACTAGTTTTTTGTCATCGAGGAATTCCGTGTGGTGGAGCTTCATTGCAGACTTACGTATGTTGCATCAGACTATAGGCAATTTCATCTACATTTATTTTCAATTTGGTTTCTGTTCTGAATTGTCCTTCAAGTCTGCACATAAATTCTGCATATAACGAAAACCTGCATATAATAAAAAATTGCACAATTTTCTCAATTTCATTATGAGCATGTGTTCTTGCTCGAAAGAGCACCACCAGCTCATTACCTCAAAGCCGCATATTTGCTTTGCACTTTGCCGATTCATCTTCGCGCATTTGGAATATAGTGACCTGGGCCAAATGACTTCCACGAAACATAAAAGCTGAATTTCATGCAGTGGTAGAAGTTTACAAGTACACATTTTGCATGTGCAGTCAGTGTAAGCCACATAACTGAGGAATGCCAGTCTCACCATATAAATTGACAACCATTAGTTTAAACTTTGCTTCATTGTAAATTGTGGGCTTAACATCTTGAAACGACACATGGGCTATGAGGAGCAATGAAAAAAATTTTCTACCCACACAGATTGGAATTTACAGCATTCCAATGCAAGCGTCGGCATCCTCAAGAGATACCAGGTCATAAACATCACTGGTAGCAACAAAACAGTGATGAAACCCTCCTACCCACTCAAAAGCATTAGCAAAAAGCTTCACAAATTTTCAACATTATACTCCCAGGCAAGACACCAGTTCTGGGAGGCAGATAACTTCAGTTGCAGAGTGCTCACCTTCATGACACGGAAATCTGAGCGCAGCTCATCTGTCAGGCCAGTCATGCTGCACAGCTCAGGCACTAGACACACCAGCCGTGCATCCTCCGACTCCTGTGGACAGGGGGCAAACGGAAAGAAGGCACGTTGAATTTTTAGCTTCTGGCCAGTTACTAAGCGTTGCAAGAAAAATATAAGCACGCTCTCTTTGTAGGGCAGCGGGACCAGGGACCCCGAAACCACAAGGAAGCGGATCTCCCCCACAATCACCCCCCCCCCAAGAAATGGAAAAATGAAGTATAACAATTTGGGGCAAGCGTGCTCCTGCACCCCTGATTGGACGACATAGCTACAGCATCCACAGTGCTACAGGCAACTTGCGAGATGGAGAAGTTGCCATGTAGGTTTGCTTTTTAGCGATAAACCAGATCGATCTGGATTTTTCAAAGATCTTAAGGAGCACATCAAAATTTTAAGGACTTTCAGGGGCTTCTGGTTTGGTTTATGGGAGTTTAACATCCCAAAGCGACTCGGACTATGAGGAACGCCGTAGTGACGGGCTCCAGAGATTTAGACTACCTGGGGTTCTTTGACATCGCACAGTACACGGGCCTCTAGAATTTCGCTTCCCATTGAAATACGACCGCCGTGGCCGGGATCAAACCCGCATATTTCAGGTCAGTAGCAGAGAGCCGTAACTACTCAGCCACCGCTGGCAGCGGTTCAGGGGCTTCTGAAACAGTTTCAAAAACCAAGGGTATTCAAGTTCCTGTGCGAACCCCACATATGTGTACCTTCCGCATACACTGCTGAAAGCAAAACCAGTTCAGCACAAACTCATTTTGCAGCCGCAATCCTATCTGCATTCACCAGCCAACACTAATAAAATGTCAGATAACTTACAGGTGCATCTTTCCTGACCTTGCCCCTGTGCATGAGCAGTGGTTGGTCATGGTCTTGGATCTCGATGTTGTAGATCCGCCTGCAGGGTTGCAAGGTGCATCACAAGAAATGAGCGCACAGCATGAAATGTAAATTTATGCAATGTCAAGACTTGGTTTTGATATTGGCTCAACTATAAACCATGCCTGGCAAAGCAACAGGAAACCGAAACCTGGATAGAATGATGAGAAAACTTCACAACATTGTTGGGAACTTGACCTTGCATTCTTCACTTCTTCAGCGATCGGTTCTTCAGGTGCGATCGCATAAACCAGGAACACCTATACAGAATCATGTTTCCAAACAACATGATCTAGTAAACTTTAGAAAATAACTAGAATATTCAGACAGGCACTTAAAAAAATATTCCTGTGCCTCCTTCAGTTCTCATCCTCAAAAGCTTTGTCACCATTACACCTCATACGGACAGGTAGGCACCCACTGCTATCAGTACAGTTATAAGAGCCAATAACAGACAATGTAACAAACAGGGAATAAGAACCATTTTTCGCACACTTGGTTTGCCACGCTACTTCTCCCATTATGTGTACCTCTTCTGTACCAGACAATGGGTATGAAGGACATCTGGTAATAAAGGACAAGTTATATTCGAATATTGGTCAACAATCTCACTTATAATAGACACTTCAGTTAAGATATGGCACCCCTGCTCACAAACCGTGGCCGCAGTCTCTGAGGTGGCAAGGCGTGATCACTCGGGTCGTATTTATTACAACTGCAACCAATGCAAGGCGCGTCAGCTAAGTCCAAAGCACAGAGGGGCTCCTAATGCGAGCAATGTGAAAAGAATCGCTTTTAACTGCACGCTCTAAGCGTGCAGGTTGCTAGCCTGTACCGACGATGGCACGTGTGTCTGGCAAGCTTCCCTGCAGCTCAAAAGAGGCAGCACTAAGCTGCTGCTGAGCATAAATTTCTGGCGAGAGCTGGTTTACTGCACACTGTGCTGTGCAGCTTTGTTTTTTTTTTTTTTTGCTTACATAGCAAAGAGCAGTTACAGTAAACACAGGCCTAAAGAAACGACTTTGCTTTCATTGCTTTCACGCATGGCGGGGGTTCTCTACGGCGATGATGACTTCCAAGCTGTTGAGCACAGCGGCGGGCAAGAGCTTCTTCGTCAGCCATAGCACAACAAACCACAGCTGGCGTGCACGCATGGTGCAACCAGCTGCTCAAACTTGGGAAGCGTGATGGTCCTGGCATCATTCCAACTGTGGCTCCTACCATCTGCTTCTCTTGTCTCTTAACATAAGGCGCGCAATGGCTCTGGCGTAGCGTTATCTGTGTCATCAGATTGCACTGGGGGGCTCCGTAAAAAGTGTGTCGCCATTAATAAAAGGCAATCGGCCTGCAGTCTGTGTGACCCACAAGTCAGGCTGCGAACCAACACACAAGGGAGCAACAATGCACGGCCCTATCAACCGCTTTGTGGTTTATGAGACTTTGGTGCTGCGCTGATCACCCACACTCACCCGCCACCATTTCTCGAGCGGAGCAAATTTACATCAGATGCTAGGAGAGTCCGTTGCTGAAGGCAATGATGCCCAGGAAAGCTTAATGAGAGGACATGCAGGAAGAAATGAGCAAACATGCCCTCAAACCTGGTTGGGAGTCCATGGTGTCACAACTTAAAAGCAAATCTGTGTAACCGTGCAACCACAATTAAGGCCAGCACCCCACAAATGAGTCGGCTCCATATGCAAGTCCGACTCCCCAAATTTCCAATGGCCATTTTTGAAGGCAGTTGACGTAGTTTGCGGAAACCTGTTCCCCCCCCTCCATTTCGACGTGGCCCATCTTCATTGTCGGCCGTCAGGACAGCACTGGTTGGGCGAGGAGGTAAGTTTCCCTCATGGGGGAAAGGGAACGGTGACGGGAGTGCCACCTCGTAGGATACGTGGAATTCTGTGGAACCGGACAGGGTCTCTTCAGGATCCGGCCAGCGTCGCGAGCGGTTGCAGCCGCAGGCTCTCATCACCTTCCCCGGCAGGCGCACGGGAATCCGTTGTGTCTTGCCGCTAGACTTCTGGTTCCAGGCAGCGAAGCAAGTTCAGCAAACGCGCGCTCTGGTCGCCTTCCCCAGCAAATGCTAGGGAATAGCTTTGCCCCAAGAATGCGGCGCGCACGGGAAAACTTGGCCGCCATTATCGGCGCATACAAACGTTCGCCGCTGATACCTCCAAAGTCAAGCCCCTGCCCCAGCCGGTAAGTCGGAAGTCCTTCTTACGTAGCCTTCTATTTCCGAGGAATGCCTCGATGTTTTGTAGCTAGCTGGCCCACTCTGTATTAATTGCAAGTGTAATAAATAGCACGTGAGTGTTCATGCTGTGTCGTCCCTTCCCTTTGTCCCTCGAGCGCGAACCCCATCCGCGGTTAGCGAGCGGGAACGCTGCATCCGCGGAGTGGGAGTGCGGGGGGGCGGAAGGCTGGTCCCCCCATATTTCCGCAAGTTTCGGTGAGTGTTACAAAGCTTCAATGAACATCCTTTTTCAAGTAATGACCTTATACATCAGAAATATAATTCACTTTGAAAATGCCTACTGTGCTGTTCAACTTACAGTAAATTTTCATTCATTCGAAAAATTCTGACCGTTGCCGGATTCCCGCCAAGCGCCCGTTTATGTCTATGGCAGTGGAACTCTTATTTGGACGCCCTCGGTTAATTCAGCACGGCTCCCAAAGTAGCGCCATGTCAAGGTGTGATCAACTCAACAATCTGCCAAATATTCATCCTTAGGCTTTAACTGAATATTACTTTGTCTCCAACACCCCTCTGACGTGCACGACGGCAGGCATGTTGATAATTGAGGGGCCTCCGTAGGCAGGCCAACAGAAAGTCTGGGTGATACATGTGGCAGCTATCTGCCACATGTATCACCCAGCCAACATTGCCTTGTTGCAGATTTTTAAAATTTTTCGAAGGTGGCATGCTGCTCCAGCGCCAATTGCACACTTTTTTGTTTTGAGCATGCAGAAACTCCGCGCTCGTCGCGTGCTGTCTGCAGTTTGTGCGATCCCACGTGCGAAGAAGCTTCAGCATTAACACGTCACATGATGAAAGAAGACGCAGAGACCTTTACCACCATGCAGCAGTTCTGCTTCCTACACTCCCAATAGTACACTAATTAAAGCACTTTACAAAACTGCGAAAAACTCCTGCTGTTACATAGCTTTCACCCTAAAAGGAGACGACCATTGCCCAGGTTTTTACCAAATAAATTCTGCTTTCATGCAAATGCTTCTTGGCAGTTTTGGGGCGGGGAGGAGAGGCCCACGGAAATTAGAAGAGGCCCACGGAGGAAATTAGGCCCATGGAATTAAAAATACACACGGACTATTTGATTTACGTATCACTCCGCCAACAGAGTGGCAAGCCGCCACGGGGCTGGCTGACGCATTGGTTTACTCCTCGTACCTACTGCGTTTAGTTCAAAAAAAGGCGGGAGCCGGGATGTTTAATCCTATTTAATTGGGGAAATCGGCGGCACAGGACAAAAATTCGAAGTTTCTAAGAATGCCTGGAACGTATTGAGTTCCCGCGGTAAAAAGATGAGTTTGGATTCCTTTTTAGTGCACCTTTAAGTGCACTGGTATCACACAGTGCACAGGCCTCTAAAATTTCGCCTTCATCGAAATTCGACCGCCACAGCCAGGATCGAACCCGCGTCTTTCGGGTCAGCAGCCGAGCGCCATAACCACTCAGCCATCGCAGTGGCACATGTGCAACCGAGTCCAGAAATGTCCACACTGATAGGCACAAAGAAACAGCGTCACACTCATACTTTGCCACTAACTCCAATCTTGGCATGCCAGGTCCAAAATGTTGAAGTGAAAGCAGCAAGCAAACTAAGGCTGTTGTGAATAACTCAACCGCTACAAACACAGACATGTACCAACTTGCTCAATTATCTGCTTTGGACCAAGGCTATGTTGCCTCACATTCCACTATTTGTTACTCTTTGATCACGACGAGCTCCTGCGAACAAAGGTCAATACTTCCACCATGCTCAGCCTGATCAATTTGCCTTCTTATGAAAAGCATTATCAGTATTTGTGATATGCTCTTTTGTCGTGGTAGCAAAAGCCTAGACAGTGTCTAGAAGCACGAACCCTGCAGGCACTGTGACGCCATCTGGCCACAGAACAAATGCCAAGCCCCCAGCTAAAAATGGACGCCCACTTTTGTAGCTTTCAAACGACACATCAAACAGCCCATGGCTCACTCCAGAGGTCCCTCTTTTTATGCAGGCTGCCAACAAAATATGTTGTTTTTCCGAAGACAACCTTTGTTTTAGTGCTGCTAAGCTAACACACTGCTCCAAGTACGAGTGAATGCTTTGCAATGGCAAGCCTGTCAGTGTACTACCATTTGGCTACCCAGAAGAAAATCCCAGGCCTCCTACTAGGAAAATTGCTTGAAGAAATGCTCCCTCACTGGGTGCAAAAGTGAAGGAAATAGCTCTGCTACCTCCTCCTCCACAAAAGCAGCTACTGCATTTTTCCTGGATCACATGACCACCAATGGCACAGTCCTTGCAGAGCCCACTCGCCATACGACATGACCTATGTGCACCATGTGCACCACTGGCCAGCAGGTGAACCCAGGTTTTGGGTGTTTCATTCAGTGACAGTGAACGCTTACAGTATCAACTAGAAATCCTCGCACAGCACTGCACAACAGGCACCAGTGAGGTAGTGCAAAATGCTGCCAAAGCTGCCAAATGCCGTGGCAGTCAAGCACCAATATGGTGCTTTGGCCAGCGTGCCATCACCATCACAATTGTAACGTAGGTGCCCAGTTTGCATCGCATGGGTTTCTATGAGAGCTACACAAGAACTAGTTCGCAACATTACAGCCCTCTGTAATGTAAAGCTAGGTACTATATAATAAATGTCAATAAGCATCCACTCATTTTGCTGTAACAGAACACTAGGAAACTGGAACCTTAGTAACAGTAAGTTCTAATAGGATGCCTAAGTCTACAGGGAAAAGGCAAAACCAGAGGCTACTTACTTGTAATAGTCAACGTAGGTGATCATCTCATCATTATGAAAAAGAAAAGTGGAGGTTGGCTTCAAGTCCCAAGCGATGTCATCCACACGATATGTGCGGTAATTGTAGCGTGTCATGACCACTGCACCCACGATGGCATGAACAGCTTTGGCCTTGTAATCTTGCGGATAAGCATTGTACACATCGAACCTAAAAAGAGGGACAGGGTGAAGGGCACATATTCGCAACCACATGCGAACACAAGCACTTTACTAGTAAATACAGTAGTCTGCCCATTATTTGGACCCCGATAATACAGACTTTGCTGCGATACCATCACAAACCTCATGGTAGAGTACATACACACGACCAATATTTTAGACTTTGTAGAAAGATTTTTCGGACTGCAGTCACTGATTGGTTTTCAGATGCGGCAAAACCTGGAAAATGGTTCAAATCAAATCGGCCAACAAACCATACTTCTACGGAAAACCACCTTTAAAAATTTCGAACTTTGCCGCTCCCCACGTTCCACTTGGTCGTGATAATATCAAACTGTATCTGAGCCACTGTCATGCTGTTGTCATATCCGCACCACCTCACTTAACGATGCCGGACGGTGCGATGTGGCCACAGGTCATGCTGCGGACAATGTACGCACCGCACGAAGCAGGCAAGTCTGTATCCACATGGGTAACGATGCTTCTTGGCAACAAGCGAGCACCTCCAAATACACCCGCTGCCCGTTGAAATCTCTCAAATTGGGGGCTCGAAATGGGAAATCTTTACGCTGCAACAAGACACCGCACCACTGTGAAAATTGCGCACAAAGGACCAGAAACGAAGAACGTACAGTGAAAGTTTCAGTAAAATCAGAAGAGGTAGAAAAAACACCGAAGTTGCCCTTTGACCCAGCTCGTTTGTGATGGCGGTCGCTTCCTCAAACAAGCAATAGGTAGCACTAGAGCAAGGTTCCAATGATCTCCAGGGTGCATGCTGTGCCGGATTCCGAAACTACAGGACTGATGGCAGTTTGGTTCACTTGTCAGTAAGTTGGGCTGTACTACAAGCGTGCAAGGCAGAATGGAGCACAGCTTTTCACCTCCACTAGTTTCTTATAGCTGACTATGCAATCAGTTTCTAACACGTGTACACGCCATCTTGCAGGACACTACACAGCAAATGCAGCACCAGGACAGGAGAGGAGGGGGTATGGGTCGTCTTACACAGCCCATTTTTTTTTTGGGGGGGGGGGGGGGGGAGTAACAAGTTGGGGACGGCCTCCTTACATACTGCTAGCCGCAAGCATCCCTGCGTCAGTCAGGTCAACCCTTTACCACCGGGAAATGTGCCATTCTAGATTCGATGTGCCATTACACTTGGATAGACATGATTGCCTCTGCTGCCACTTGGGGGAACGGCATGCTACACTTTCTGTGCAGCAACGGTAGTGCAAAAAACAACGTACGAAGAAAACTGTGTCATGGCAATGGTAACGCTACAGCAGGAGAATCCGTCGCCACTCGTACAATGAGGAGCAGGGAAGGGTGGGGTCATTGGAACATGTCAGAGCCGTCCACTTCCCACATGTTTCCTCTCTTGGTCAGCCCAGCCACCTGGAAACTGACCTCTTTTCCAGGGACGGACGAGCAATCCTGCGCAACCATGCCCCTTGCCACAAATGTCTGCCAAAATCGTGCACAGAGCACGTTTGTGCAGAGCACCAGCAATGGGCGTGCACTGCAACACAGTTACTGCAGGACTATTTACCCGTTCATGACACAGTTTGCAGCATGACCTGTGGGTAGCGCAAATGGTATAAAGTAGCCTGCAGTGAGCCACTAATGCCTGTGGTCCGGACATGACAGAAGTGTGACTGATTCAAATACAGGCTAATATTATCATTTGTCGGTGGAACATAACAGAGGGCAAAATTAGTAATAATTTTTGAGTTTATCTCAGCAAAGTGATTTTCTGAAGTTCACGGATTTACCAGACTATCTGATTATTGCGAACCAATCTTCAAGTCCTGCCAAGCCAGTGAAATTAGCAATTGTAATTTATGCACAACAATCTGCCTGCTGCTGCAATTTTGCATTGGATGAAGCCAATTCTGCAACTGGCTGAAGGCAAAGTAATAAATGGTAATCACACTTGAAGCCAAATGTCGATCTGAAAACATAAAGCACACCTTGAGAATGCTACCTTCTAATGTGCTTTATCTCTTCATCAAAGCACTAAGCAAACAAAGTGGCATGTTTTAATGGAGCACACCCACAAGAGAACACAAGGAAATGGGAGTGGCCGTCCTACTCACAGCATTTCACGTGCGGTGACGCTGCGCAGGACACGAAATGACACGTCACAATTCAGTAGAAGACCTCCTTCATACTCAGCTACAGACTGCACGTAGCCTGGCCACACCTCCAGCCTGTAACAGAAGAACACGAAAAGGCGGCCTTCGCAAAAACACACAATGCAAGGCTGAACATCAGCAATTAAAGGGACTATGCAATGAATTAAAAGTCACTTGCAAATGTTTTCAATGCTTAGAAATGATGCAAAGAAGCATCCACACTAAGTATGAGTGTTCGGAAGTGAGCAGGCAATTTATTATGAATTTTTAAAAACAGTGTTTTTTAAAATTCGCGGGCCGATCAGTGTTTTCGTAGTGACTAGTTTTGAAAGTAAAATTTTGAAAATATATGCCACTAGTTCTGCGACATCGGCAGGCCACCACACGCTGTCATTCGCTGGAGCCACGCAGCAACAACGTCACGGGCACACTTCCGGTAGCCGTGAAAGTCGTCTGCTTGTGCCGCCACGCTGGGCAGGTGCGACATGGTTTTAGACTGGCGACGGAGACAAAACCAGTCTGCTGACCAGGTCTTCGAGAGATCGGCCGCCGAGCACAAACATTCACCAAACATGAACTCAATTTACGTTCATATGAAGCTCTGGGATAGATGAATGTGAAAAATGTATCATTTCTGAGGATCATTGGTGAATACCGAGGTGCTGGTTTAAGTGATAACTATGATACAAGCAAATTGATCTCACAGCCGCTTGCTGCTGCTGCTGCTGCTTAGTGCGGCTCTCCTGGCGTCTGCTAGATCCGTTGCTAAAGCCGTCGCAAAAATCGAGCACAACTTTATTTTACTAAGGGACGGGCTTGGAGTAAAAGCAAAGTGACTAGAGTAGTTCATTTATTATAGCGCTCCGAAGCGCCCTCATCTACGGCATCGATGCGAAACCAGCTAGGCTTAGCGACAACCAGGGCAGAGGAAGCAGACCAGTTCGTCACCCGGCGCACCCGCAGGCAGCGGCGTTGCCGAAAGCTCGGTTCTTGCGCAGGCATGCTATCGTTGCTCGAATATAGCAGGCAGCCTTTCTGATAGCATGGCTATTTTGTCTTTTCTGGTGCAAACGTGAAGTACAGCGAGCCAGCTGGAGGGCCGACTAGCCTGGATCCTGTCGGCCGCGGTCATAAAAGTGAGCATAAGATGGTTTTTGACGTAAATCATAAACGTTGGTAAACAGAAATGTGAAAAATATATCCTTTTTGAGAATCATCGATTAATACCGAGTTGCTGGCAGATGCAACAACTGTGATACAAGCAAATTTCTTGCCAGAATCGCGTCGCAGCTGTCGCTGGCCCTCCGTGGTTGTCCGGCTCGCCTGACGTCCGCAGCTATCCGCTAGCTCCGCTGCCGAAGGCGTCGCGGAAACTGACCATATCTTTAGTTTATTGCGAGATTATGCTGTTGACAGCAAAGCAATATTAAGAGTGTACCTTTTATTATTGCCGGCGACTTCCGAAGCGGCGTCCGCTGCGCCTTCGATGCGAAAGAAACTATAGGCCTAGCGACAAGGGCAGTCAGGCAGCAGCGCAATTCGTCGGGCGGCGCGACCGCGGGTGGCGCCGTTGCCGAAAGCTCGCTACTTGGGCAGGCATGCTTTGTCGCTGTTCGAGTATATATCAGGAGATCTTTCTGATAATATGGCTACTAAGTCTTTTCTGGTGCGAATTTCTACACCAAGCCAAGCAGCTGTCTGTGACTGCTATGCAGTGGCAAAGCGTGCGCTTTGATTTGGTTTGGTTTTATGGGGGTTTAACGTCCCAAAGCGACTCAGGCTAGTAGGGACGCCGTAGTGAAGGGCTCCAGAAATTTCGACCACCTGGGATTCTTTAACGTGCACTGACATCGCACAGTACACGGGCCTCTAGAATTTCGCCTCCATCGAAATTCAACCGCCGTGGCCGGGATCAAACCCACGTCTTTCGGGTCAGCAGCCAAGCGCCATAACCACTGAGCCACCGCGGCGGCTGTGTGCGCTTTGAGCTTGGACCAAGAGGCGCATCGATGCTTGCCACCCCGAGAGCTCCTGCTTGCAGTGGGGCTGCAATTCGCAAGTGGCGATCGGTGCAGCACGCCGGCCAAGTCTTCGCACATGTGCCGCCTGCTTTACTCCCGTCGCAAGTGTCACACTTCAGATGTGCCCTTCTGAAGAAAGCAAATCCATCTGTCCTCCGTGGCGTCGTGGGTGTAGTAGTAGGTTCTCAGTCTGGAGGTGCCAAGTACAAGTTCTTGTGTTAGGGCTTTTTTTATTTTTATTTTATTTTTTAGCCTTAATAACCTCTCCCTTGTGTTTAGCTGCGAGCGACTCGATTTATTTTTCGTGCCATGCCTTAAGTTTCCTGACCCAACAATCAGTGCCGCTCGTTACTGGGCGGCACTCAATCTAGGTGCATAATCACAATTGTTAAGGAGTTTGCTGTAATATATGGGGATTTATTTAAGAGTTAAGACAAAAGAAGAGTGAGAACGAGAAAGGGCCAAGTCGGCGGGAGGTCTCGCACGTCATCTCGCTAGTGTGACATGGGCGTTGGCGGACCATCTGCCAACGGCCGTCTTGTGGGAGACCTGACGCCGACGTCGACACTCAGCCAACTGTTTTTGCCGGCACAGTGTGACAGAGCCAGACATCACAACGACACGGCTTTGGCAGACCGAATCGGCTGACTGTTGGCCTAGTGTGACAGGCCCTTAAATCTACAACAGACTACAAGCAAAGGAATCCAACGCGCACCGCACCGCAATCCAGGACGGTGAGAGCACCGCCAGAGAGGCGCTGCGCTGCCGACACTGCTGCTGGAGTACGACAACCGGAAGACTCGAACTGAACATCGGTGGACGACGTATTCATGGGCGGGGCCCAGTCCAGGAGCTGTTTTCTTTATTTTTTCTGGTGCCCCACGTGTACGAGTTGAGGGGGAGAGGAGTGTAATTTTTGATCGTCTATATCTTCATTGTTAGATGCTAGCTCAAAAATAATTGCTCTTGGGTGACGAGTCATGAAATGCCTATCTCTCGTCTGCTTTATGTAACCTCAATTTATTGCATAGTCCCTTAAATTAAGTAAAGGCTGACAAGAGAATGGGCTTCGGACGGACCAACTATGTCAAGTTGTACACAGCCCCTCACAAAGCAGCAACAAACCACTCCGCAATCTTTTAAAGGCTTCGCTTGTTGCGGATAATAACAATAACTATTTTGCAACAGCCACCGCTGCCAACTTGTGTTATTCAGCCCATGTCATCGCGCAATCAGCAATCGGAAGCAGTACTTTCTGTCCACACCTCTTGCTTGCTCACAGATGTCACCATGACATGTTAGATTTTTGTTTTCAGTTCCTCACAGTAAGTGCCACAGACGAAAGCTGCAACGATCCATGTTTGAAGCTCCCAGTTAACAGTGCACCAATGAGCCAGTTCGTCATCTTGTGCCACACTCTGCTATCCCTTGCAGAACCCTTTGCATTGCATTCTGGCTGCAGGCCGTAACTCGCTCTGCGTGCTCCACCCGTCAACGGAGAACTTTGCACCAGGCCTAGCAGCACTTGCAGCTGAATAATGATTAATTCTAAACCCAACAAGGTTTGGGCTGGTTCTTTCCTGCCATAGCTCCAGACAGTTTTGACGACCTGGCGTTGAACACGTAACTCCACCCCATGGCTCTAGCAGGCTTTTCCACCCTTCCTACCAATGGCTTGGTTTGGTTTAAGGAGGTTTAACGTTCCAAAGCGACTCAGACTATAAGGGACGCCGTAATGAAGAGCTACGTAAATTTCGACCACCTAACGTTCTGTAACATGCACTGACATCACACTGTACATAGGACTCTAGAATTTTGCCTCCATCGAAATCCGACCGCCGTGGCCGGGATCGAACCCGTGCCTCTTGGGTCAGCAGCCGACCGCCATAACCACTAGCCACCGTGGCAGCCCCTACCAAGGCGACATGCACAAAGATGCTGAGCCTAGCAGTAATTCGTCGGCAGCGTTCCAGCATGTCAACCTGCCACCATTTTGGCCCAACATCCCCAGAGCCTGGATCCTGTTGATCAAGGCGCACTTCTGTCTACGGCCTATGACCAGCCAGGAGACCAAGCTGCTCCATCTCGTATCCTCCCTGTCTCCAGACGTTGCCGGGGAATTTGTGGATATCAATAACACGTTGGACACTGTCCACCCCTTCTACAGGTTGCGGCAGCTATCATTGCCCGCAAGTCAGAGTCCCAGCACAGCAGGCTCTAGCAGCTCCTCACTGCTTCAGAGTTCGGTGATCGCCACCCTTCACAGCCTCTGTACTGTATGCGCCAGCGCAGGCCAGCACAAGTTGCTGCGAGGGTTGTTTCTCCAGCACCTTCCACAGAATATGGTCCTTGTCCTCATGGCTGCAGGCATTGTGTCATTGGACAATGCTTGCCGAATTCGCCAAATGGGTTGCAGACTAGTATTTGCGGGCCCCCATCCTCAGCGCAGTTACCGCTGTACCTCAAGCTATCGCGGCATCCAGTTTTCTAACGATTAGGGCTGTTTGGATCTTCTTACCAGGCGGCTCATGTCAGCAACCACCCAGTGCATGGCCCTGAGCTGCAGAGTCTTCGTTCTTTTTCTACATCCCTGTCCTTTGCAGATTACCCATTTCAGTTTCCCTCCATAACATACAAGACATCCACTGGTGCTCCTTCAGTTTTCCATCGTGCAATTTTTGATTAACTGCACCATGTAGCCACCCTGGTATTCATGTGATGCAGCAGCTAGTCACCGCTCACTTCCTCTGGCCAAGCATGAATGCCGACGTTCAACGCTGAGCTCGAACCTGTCTTCAATGCCAGCTTGTCGAAGTTCACAGACATACCATCACACCTGCCTCTCCTTGTTGGCCCCCGGAAGCACGGTTCTCTCATGTCCATGTAGGCCTTGTTGGTCCCCTCCTGTCATCACGTAGGGCTTATCTGTTCAAGTGCGTGGATTGCTTTACACGTTGGCCTGAGGTCTTGCCCATTACTGACACCGCGGCAGAGATTTCATCCCCGGCTGGGGCAGCCCTTCTGTTGTCAGCGCAGACCGAGACTGCCAATTTCAATCAGCCCTGTTCACTGCCCTTGCCAACATCCTGGGCGCCCAACACAACCACATGACCGCCTACCATCCTTCAGCCAATGATATTGTTATGAAGACGAAGAAGAGGGCAGTGGCGCGGGCCGGAGTGCTCGCGCTAGGCCCTGAGCCATTAAATCATATCATTCAGTCATCATGTCGTGCTTTCCTTGGCTTGCCACCACGTAACATTTGGTGTGAGGTGCTGGGTACTCATCGTCATCCTAGTCCCCGGAGCATCGCCGCCTTCTGCTCGCCTTCGTCGGCGGCCGAGGGGACCTGGGCTCCGCCGCCCGGCCCAACCCCAGCTCGAACTGACCAGAACCGACCAGCCGCTTACCCCCGTCCCGTCCCCAGCCCCGACCACAAGACACGACGACCAGTACCTGACGTACGATAACCCGACTACGACCCGAACCAAGACGGCACCCCCGCCAAGGCTGTGCGGCGATCCCTCAACCCTTGACCTTCGGCTGTGGGTGACCGACCGCTGGACCTGAAGCTCCGGGGGCAACCGTCCTCCAGATCACCTCCTTCATCTTGGTGGCAAGCCTTTCATCTTCTTCTATCTTTCCTGATAATCCTCATCGTCACCTCATCACTCGTAACTCAAGCAATCGATCGGGACGATCGCTCGGAGGACCGGGGTCATGTTATGACGACGAAGAAGAGGGCAGTGGCGCGGGACGGAGTGCTCGCGCTAGGTCCTGAGCCATTAAATCATATCATTCAGTCATCATGTCGTGCTTTCCTTGGCTTGCCACCACGTAACAATATGGTCAAATGGCTCCACCGCCAGCTGAAGGCAAACCTTCACCACATAACAGCGATGGAAACTCTGGTCGAACCACCTTCCCCTCATTCTTCTGGGCACCTGCTAGGCATTCAAGGTCAACCTGGGCTGCTCTGCTGCAGAATTAGTCTACGGCATACCCCTTAGCTTCCCTAGAGGATTTTTCTCACCACCGTACCCACTGTCTGTCCATGACGCTATTACCTACATCCGGGACCTGTGCAGCACTTTTCAAAACCTTATTCCAGTCATTTCTGCTGACCGCCGCCACTGGTCCGTATTTGTCAGCCAGGATCTGGACTCTTGCCGTTATGCTTTTATCCAGCGTGGCCACATCTGTCCACCCCTAACATCAGGATACCAAGGACCGTTCCACGTGCTCTACTGTACGAGAAAGACGTTCACACTAGACATTAATAGTAGTGAAGATGTTTTTACTCTTGCACCTGTGGTCTCTCTACTCATCCTGGCCTTGACCCTGCCATACTTCTGAGCCGCCTCATCTAAGCGTGTCCGCTGGCTGCTCTTATGGTTTTCACTCTACGAGGTGGAGAAGGGGGCAACCCTGTAGCACCCCAAGCCACAACTCACTCCGTGAGCGCCGCCCATCAACGAAGAGGTTTGCACCAGGCCTTGTAGCCCTTGCAGCACAATAAAGCATAGAAGCTTGGGCATGTTGGTTTGGTTCATGGTTCGGGGAAAAAAATAGCACAAAAAAAAAGGGCCGAGAAAGACTGACACACACAGCACTATAGCAATAAGAGCGTGTCCGTGCACGACTGGTGGCCACAGCAACAATAGCTACAGCAGTTGAAAAATCCACAGAACATGCAAAAGGACCCACTGCACTATGAATTTAATTCAGAAGGATAGATGCTTGGGCTTGTTAGTTCACAATTCAGGGAAAAAATGCAGAAAAAAAAGACAAGGACTGAGAAAGACTGACACACACACAGCCATCAATACGACTGTCCGTGCATGACTGGTAGCCATAGCAATGATACCATTTGTATTCGTGTAAAGGCCACACTCTTTTTCCTGCAGTTTTGACGGGGTGCGGCCCTTACATGGGACCAGTATTTTTCCGTTAAATTTTCCAGACAACAGCGGAGCACCAATTATGCACCCCCCTTTTTTTATGCTGCGACATGTATATTTATGACAAATGAGTGCAGTCACAGGGAATCTTTCAAATACATAATGCAATGAAAGTATGGATGACAGGATGCACACCCGACCACTGGCACGAATTAACCAAATAATGTAAAACAGGTCACTAGATCAGTTTACTGGCAGACGTCATGTGATATGAAGTTGAAGGTCAAGATCCTCCGGTGATATGTCACTCAACTTGACTGACAGTTCGGAGCAGCAGTGGCCATCAGTGTTAGATGGCATTCACGTGGCCTGCTTTTTTACGCATTTCACTGTCAAAGTTATTGCAGAAATTAATTACATGTTAATTTTAATGTAAGGTTATTATGTGATGGTGAACTGGCAACAAGGTTAGACCGTTTACAGTAAACCTTGACTAGATTCAAAGCACTTTCAGAGTGGCTTCGGTGTGATGCACGCAATAGGCCTAGTGTCATCAGGTGAATGGTGCGTTGCCACGGCGTCCAAGCCCGGCGGGTGTCGCATCGCCGCAAAGAAACGTGCTGCTAGTGTGGGTGCACCCCATTATAGGTGCTTTGCACAGCATAACGTTTTGTGCTTTCTGGAGCGAAGGCCAAGCACACAAGACGAGTTAGCAGTGCTGCAGCACTGCATTTTCATGGTTCCAAACAGTGTCCGGCACGTGGGACGACGCATACGTGGTCTTTCGGAGTGTCACGGCAGTTATCGTCCATCAGCTCCCAGCGAAGCATGCCAAGTGGGCAAAATTTTGCATACACGAAGCAACTCCTTTGCCTGACTTTTTTTTTCCCCCAACTTACTGGCTGCCAAGTTGGGGTGCAGCCCTACACAAGAGTATATACGGTAGCTATGGCAGTCGAAAGATCCACAGAACACGCAAAAGGGCCCATTGTACTAGAAATGTAACTCTAGAAGTGTAGATGCTTGGGCTTGTTGATTCACGATTCATGAAAAGAATGTAGAGCGAAAAAGACAAGGACTGAGAAAGTAACATTCACAACGCTGTGTGTATCCATCTTTCTTAGTTACAACCGTTACCACTTACAAGCTTTCCCTAATGACTGCCCCATTATGACCGTAGCAGTGCTGGGAAGCTGGAACTAGCAAATAAAGTGCACTGGTTTTGAAATGCAAAAGCATACAAAATGGGTATATGCATACCTGCCAACTCTCCCGATTTATCACTGCACCTTCCGATTGTACGATCACTAGCCTAAATCTCCTGAAAAGTTGCCTCAGCCCACGCGGAAATCATTTTTGCAAAAAATTTCGGCGCAAAATCTGCAGCCGCGTCATAACTCCCCATCAGAGTCGACGGCAGCAGCAACACCATCAGCATCATTGGCTAGCAGCGAGCTGAAGCCAAATCAAAGCAAAAGTCAGTGGTGGCGCTTGACTGTTTGCACGACCGGCGTGGTTGTTTCGCTAGTTTGGTACGTTTGCCAGGCCTTCTCTTTTGTTCATCGCTTGCTGTGTGTAGGCTTAGCCTGTGCGCGGTACACTGTGACGATCGACATCCTTGTGTTGTTCGCACCATCATGGCGCTCTAAAAGCCCAAAAAGAAATATTTTCAGAAGTTTTTGAGATCGCATACTTCTGACTTTCCTTGTTTTGTGACATCAAGAAAAGGCGAACATTTTGCGTTTTGCACAACGTGTGGATGCGACGTCAGTGTGTGTCTAGGCGGCAAAGGTGACTTGAAACGTTACGTTTCCACAGTGAAGCATGTGAGCAACGTTTGCTCCACCGGGCAGCAAGGGAACATCGCAAGCTCTCTGCAAAAGGACTGCGACAAAAGTGTGATACGTGCGGAGTGTCTTTTTACAGGGTTCCTAATCGAACATAACCTGCCGCTAAGTGTCAGCGACCATGTTGGGCCTCTTCTACGAAAAATGTTTCCGCGCTGTGAGGAACCGAAGCGGTATGGATGCGGAAGCAACAAGGCAGCTGCAATAGTGGGCGAAATGGCCTCAGAGGCGCAAAGCACGATGTTAAACGCCCTGAAACACCGTGCTTTTGCCGTTGCTGTGGACGGTAGCAATGACAGTGCTGCACAGATCTACCCGATTGTGGTGACCCATTACGTCGAAGAATGCTCGAAGATCGAAAGTAGGCTAATGAGCCTTCAAGAACTTCATGGGGAGGAAACTGGACGAATAATAGGTAACCTTGTGTTGGATGCATTGAAAAAGGTTGACGTGCCTGTATCCAACTGCATTGTGTTTTGCACCGACAATGCAAACGTCATGTTAGAAAAAAAAAAACGGCGTCGCAAGAAAACTTAGTTGTTGTTGGCTGCCCGTGTCATCTGATGAATCTGGCTGCTGAGAAAAGGTGCCGCGTGCTTGCCAGCAAAGTTTGACGATGCCCTCGTTGATATATTTTATTACTTGGAGAAAAGTGCGAAACGTAAAGACAAGCTCTCGGAATTTCAGGACATGCACAATGTGGAGGTGCGAAAAATTTTGAAGCATGTGCCAACTCGTTGGCTGTCTTTAGGCAAGTGCCTCACTAGAATGCTTGACCAGTGGAAATCTCTAGGCTGTTTTTTCTTGAATGAGGTGAAAACAAAAAAGAGATGCCCACCCTTTTTTAGACTCTTATCATATTCCTCGAAGGCCCACATCATCGGGGGGTGACAATCCCGATGGCGCCAGTCACAAGCGTAAAGCAACAACAGAGAAGAAAAATGCTCAAAAAAAGCCAGTTATATCTGAAACTGCAAGAGAAGCTGCTTTATCTCGTGAAGAAATAGTGCTTCATTTTTTTGACATCCGACATCAACTTGGCTTTTGGATATTTTTTGAAAAGTGTGGTCCCGCTTTTTGAGAAAGCGAATTGCCAGCTGCAGTGGCAAGCACAACAAATACATATTCTGCGGTCTGCTTTATTGCAGCTCCTCATGGAGCTTTTGGCTATGTTTGTGCTGCCAACTTCTGTAAAGGCTGCTGCTTCACCGCTCGATGTTCTACATCAAGATATTAGCTGCCAGAAAGGAGACAATGACCTGGTCATCGGAAGTCGCACTACAGCGTTGGTCGAGAAACTTAATTTAAATGATAAGGCAGAATTTTTGGCTTCTGTGCGCAGTTATTTCAGCACTGCGTGCGACTACATCAGGCACAAATTTCCTTTTGAGAACCCAGCTGTGAAGCACGCTGAAGTTGCCAACCTAAATCTCATTTCTGAAGCATCTTTCTCAAGTCTTCGTTTTTTTGTTCAAAGCTTCCCTCAGCTGCTGCCTCAAGAATGCAGTGAATCTGCTGAAGAAGCTCTAGATGCTCTGGAAGCTGAGTTTGGTGTACTGCAGGTGTACAATCTTCCAGAGCACATTCTGAAGGAAGAAAGGTGTGATGTGCAGTGGGCAAAAGTCGGTAAAATTCAACATACTGATGGAAAACTCCTGTTTGGCCGAGTTGCAAAGGTGGTACTTGATTTTCTTGTAATACCACATAGCAATGCACAGTGCAAGAGGATTTTCAGCACTGTGAGGAAAACAAGAACTGAATTCCATTCATCGATACGCTCGAGCAATTGCTGCTGGTGAAGGGCCACAAGCAGTCCGAGCCATGCTTTGAACAAAACTACTCCGGTGAATTTTTGAAGCTCGCAAAATCCCTGCGGAAGGATTCTTCTGGCTCTACATGAAAAGTTAACGCTGCCTAACCCCCCTCCATGTTCCGAATAAAATCTCCTGATTTTTTATCTTGCTTGGTTGGCAGGTATGTATATGTATATGGATGCAGTTTTGAGAGTTCCTATGGTGACACAGAACAATTATTTGACAAGTTTTCAAGAATTATGCAATTCTCACAGCCTCAGAACTTCAACTGCAGAGAATAATATCCCGCAAATTCGAATATACCGTGACCAGTGTCTCCTTTATACTATCACCAATTATTCCTGTCCAGATATACAGTTCCGGAAATACTGAACTAGAGCCCCATGCGGGACCACAGAAGAATGGGTATGCAACATGAAAACAGCCCCAACGCCAAGTGCTCACCTGTGCTGTGGCACCACAATAGCACCCCTTCTGTCAAAGTAGTTCCGGCCAATCTGTGTCAACTGCAAACAGTGCGTTATTTTCTTGAACAGCACATTGTAGAGGTGCATACACTGTGATGGCGGAGTAATTTTGACAAACTTGATGTGAACTGTCACTGAAGTGCCATCGGTAGGCAGCACAGTCTGTACGCTGGTCACCTGGGCAAGGATGAGGAACAACACATGGAACGAGCTACAGGTAACAACACTTGCTGTCAATCTGCAAGGCAATGCTTACAAGGTATCATTCTGCAAAGTTTGAAAATGCTAGAATATCATGAAATCTTCTCAGAAAAAGAATTTTATGCAAGCTACTTATAGGCTTCGCATTTTTATCAAGTCATATAAACAAGCTTCTTTTCTTACTGGTGCAACATTTATGTAAAAGAAAGAGAAGTTCGGTTCCCTGCAACTTCTGCCAAACCTCAAAACACGCAAGCAAAATTAAATGCACAGGTACAATCCAACCTCACTGCAATAAAATGCTTTTGCTTCCCTGTCAGGAAACCATATAGAGCAACGCAATTATTTCTTTTCACAATGTAAAAATTTCGGAACGTGCTTCCACTTCAATGAAATAGTTTTTGTCAGTAAGCTACAATTTTTTTCTTGTTCTGCGCATCGAAATATGCCCACAAAGACAAATATCTTGTGTGGTTTCACCAAACGGCTGCCAAAGTTATTTAGCACTTTCAGAGGCACCACCGACATTCCCAGTGTAATCGGTATTAATGTGCAGATGTGTGCGCATAATGACGCAATACGGTGCACGACTACCTGAAATGGTTTTTCCAATGGTTCAGACTCCACATGTGCAACCCATGGTTACTGGTGCAAGAATCTTTCGGCTGGCCTGCTCTTGCACTCGGACAACTTGACAGAAATCAGTTGTATGTTTGTTTTAATGCGAAGTTACTGCGTTGGCTATAACAGGCAACAACATTAAACGTTATATGATAAGCGGCTGCTATTTCCAAAGCGATTCCACTGAGACTTCAGTGTGGAGCACTTTAGACTTTGCGACACCGCGCAAGCGCACATGACATATCTGCTGCCGCCCAGCATGTTGGCATGTCATCGCAGTTTACATGCCACTTCCTTGGTGTCACTGGGTGCTCAATGTCCAAACCATCAATTTAGATGTGCATGTGACGTAGGTGGATGCCTGGCTTGTCAATGTTGAAATGCCTTCAGGCGGCGTGGTCTCAGTACAAAACTCTCGCAGGATGAAAACAAGGGCGCTTTTATAACTTAAGTGTGTGGAACAAAAAAATGCATTTCGGTAGCCAGTGTATCAAGCGCACTTATTATGCGAATTTGTCCATTGTTCAAGATTTGCCGACTACAGTCAAACCCGGTTACAACAAACCCTGGTAGACCAAATTATGCTTTATATCGAACACTCGAAGCTGTCTTAGCATTAATTATGTGAAATGTACTTTTTATAACGAACTGTACATTGTATATAGCGAACATGAGCGTGCAGTCGAAGAACACCCATGGGCGCTGCGGGCCGGCTACCAACAATGACTGCCAACAGAGCGCAGAGAGAGCGGAGGGGGAAGCAACCAACCAGTCGAGCAGCCCCCGGTGCATTTGCCGGCTTCGCCCCGTTGCTGTGCTGCGCTCCTATTTGGCAACTGCTCACTACGTGATCAAGTCACATGTGTGCAGCTCCAGGCCTATCGTGGCACCGGACAGAACAGAATCAAAAAAATAGCCAGTAGAAAAGAGAAAGAGGGAAATGCGACTTTGGCTGCGCATCTCACCAACCGCTCTCCTCCCCTTTTTTACCCTCCATATTTTCTTTACTGATGTTTAGTCTTTCAGCTGGTTTGGTTGCTCCTCGTGGGTCACAGTAGTGTGCTGGTGCGATCGATGCCGACCGTTGCTGCGGCCCCGTACCTCCTGCCTTTGGTGTACTTCGTAGATGGCTACAAAGCAGCGGCAAGCTCTTCCACTTTGCACCAAAGTGGATATTCTTCGCTGCGTCTAGCGCGGAGAAAAGAAAACGCTTGTCGCAGCCCGGGATCACAAGGAGCACGCTGAGCACCATACCAAGCAACACTGATGTTTGTTTGCTGCTGCCCAACGTGACTCCAGTGTTGCAACCACTGGACCAAGTATAATCCGTGCATTCAAGATGGGATACCGGAAACGCGTTGTTGAGCCGCTGCTGCTGAAGTTGAGGATGAGCTAAGAGCTGAAGATCAATCTTCTAGGTGCGATCCAGATGATCAGCAGTGCCTGGCAGGACGTTACAGGCGACACAACCAGGAACTGTTTTGAGCATGCTGGACTGTGCCGGGCGGCCGCCGAAGCCGTGGGTGCAGCTGAAGACGATGGCGACACTGCGACTCTTTGGGACGAACTTGCCCGCGATCCTGACACTGTGCCCCAAGATGTCTGCTTCGAAAATTTTGCGGGTTGATGACGAGGTAGCGGTGGCGGCAAGCCCACTAGATGCAAAAATCGTTGACGTGCTGGCGTCCGGCGACAAGGAGGACAAGGAGCCGCCGCCACTGGAACACGATCGCGCTCGCCCTACTTTTCATGAAGCACTTACCGCAGCAGACGTGCTGCGTCACTACTGTGCCGAGATACGAGGAAGTGAGCTTGAATTGATTGACATTTTATCGCGCATTGAGAATGTAATTCACGTTGATGTTACTAGGCGCACTGTGCAAACCAAGATCACCACCTACTGCAAGTAATTGCACATTGCTGTGCAATAAATTGCTTTCAGAGCAAACATGCGTGGTGAGTGGCGTGGCATTACCTTCGTTAGCGCATTTTTGCTCGACTTTACAATCCTACATAACAAACTAGATACTGAAATTCGTTAAAACCGGATATGAATAGAGCGAAATATTTGATTATCGAACTAATTCCGGAAAATCATGCTGTTTGTTATAACCGGGTTCAACTGTACCACAAAAACTGTACCACAAGGGGCCAATTTCGAAATGACTAAAAACCAAAGTGGAGAGATTCTTGGATAAACGATTAAACCTTGTTATAACGAAATTGAAAGAAGTCCAATACTTTTCTTTACATACAGGTTTTCGTTGCATGCAGTTTTCGTAAGAAGACTCGAAAGGGCAATTCAGAAAGGAAACCAAACGTTATTGCCGCAACAGTCTGGCACCTGCACATCGACTTTCAGCCTCGGCCTGCCTTCCCTCTTCGTATTATTACTTGACTCGAGACACCCATCTCACTTCTTTCATGCACCTTCACTACGTGTTAGTGCCCCTTGTTCGATTATGATTTTTTTCCAGCTCGGTTGCATTGGCTGTAACTGAAATCACCTTGAAAATGTTTACAGGAAAAACCCCCTAAATCATAAATACGGAGAAACACTTTGCAATCACGCTGATAGTGCGACTGCCGCAGCATCCACCACCATTTCCGCCGCTACAAGTGGGGTTGGGAGGGAGTAGGACCCTTCCTCGGTCTGCCTGTCGATCTTGCCCTACGAAATGGATTCCTAGCCTTGCGTCTCCGGCGCTCTCCATCATTCTTGCTCCCAATGCGCAAGAGATATCGGCACTGGAACCATGCAAGCAGCCATGCGGCGGCAATTGTTGCGCACTGCTAGTGTCGTTTCCTTTTTGCTACGCCCTATTATTTTTCGCTGCTTTTAAGCATGAAATGTTGTAATGCTGCGTGGTATGATGTTCCAAAAGAGAAAGCACCAGAGATGTGCCGACGGCACTAGAGAACGGCATGTGTCAACTACAGTCGCTCGTTGCAATAGGCATTCCACTCATGTCATTTTGTGCTTTATCGTCATAAACCTTTCATGTGGTTCCGCCAAATTTCGAGTAACTCAACACTAGCCAGCAGATAGCATAGTGAGTTCATTATATCAAGGTCAACAGCCGCAACACCTTAGTTACATGGAGGTCTCAAATACAAAGCTTCAGAGGAGGCGGCGTTAGGGAATAGAGAAAATTTGTAATATCGAGGAACTTGTTATGCAGAGGTTCGCTGTTATATAGAGGTTCATTACATTCAGGTTTAACTGTAAACAGTGTCTAGAGTTGTCTAGTTCTACCTGTCAATGTTCAAGTCCAATTTCACGTCAATGAAGTTTACACTTCCACTGTATGCATTTTGAGAGTAATAGTGCCCCACTCATTTCTTCCATGCCACAGAGATTGCCTCTATAATAAGGCAGGCTCTCGCCAGTGCAAGCTGGGTCATTATACAGTCAAGCCCGCTTATAACGAACATAAGCGTCACGAGGCGTCCGTTCGTTACATCTCGAAGTTCGCAGTAAGTGGACCACAGCTTTATAGAGACAGTTGCTTGTCAAAACACAAAATTTTTCTTTGCGAAAAAGTCCGTGATGGACGTCTGTTTTTGCAGCGCAGATCCGATGAGGGAGGTTTCCAGTTTATTTAAAGCAGAAGCGTGCTATCGCCGAGGCCCTTGGCATAGACAAGTTGTCTGAGGCTCTCTATGTAGCACATTGCTAGAGGCGCGCTTATGGGTGCTGGCTCCGAAGTATCATCCTCATCCGATTCCTCCGCGTCACTCTCTTCCCGCACTTCAGAAACTATTCCCTCGTCCGTGCACGGTTCCACGGTATCGGCGTCGTCATCGACAGAAATAAAATCATTACAACCAATTAGGTCATCTCATCAGAACTATCTAATAGAGAAGTTGGAAGCTGTCCAGAATAGGGCTTGTCGTTTCATTTCGCAAAATTACAGCTGTCAGTCCAGTGTATCCCAACTAAAGATCGAAATTTCACTCCACCCGTTGCTAATTCGTCGCGACATTGCCCTTTTATCTATCTTTCACAAATACGTCCATGCCACTGATTCACCGCCAGCTCATCTACAACGTCCCTCCCACTTATCACATAGATTACATAATAACTACAGCTATGCCCGTATTTATGGCAACACACTTGCTTTCAACTTCTCATCAGTCCCATGTGCCATCCGTCTCTGGAACGATCTTCCGGACTGCATCGCTCTGCAGGGTAATCATGACATCTTTCGCAAGCATCTACTCAAGCACTTCATTGATAAGGTCACGATTCATATAACTTCGTTTTCAGCTGCTGGAGACTATTGCCTCTTTGGTTCTGCTGATGCGCAGCTTTCCTCATGCATGCCCGATATACTTTCTTTTGCCTTTGTATAACTTTTTGTGCATTTCCCCTATTTTTGTTACATGCCGCATAGTTGCTTTTTACTTTTATCACTTTTTGTGAATTGCAATATCGTATCTGAACTCGCCTGTTTTTTGTGTTTTGCTGTACTTTACTATGTTTTTTTATTCCTAACCTATTTTGTGCAAACTTCTGTATTTGACCCCCCTTACACAATGCCTCTCTGGAGGCCTGTAAGGTATCTGTAAATAAATAAAAATAAATAAATGTCATGACCCCCCATGTCAAGAGTCGACGACGCACTGCCTGGTCATCTTCTGGGCTGGTCATCTTCCTAAGTATCAGGCTCGGCATCATACACTGTGTGGACGAAGCCGGTCTTGCGGAAGCAGTTCCGCACGTCAGTGGCCGTCACCTTCGCCCTGGCCGCTTTCATCACCTCTACCGCTGATTACAATGGCAAATGGGCACGGTGTTCCTGTCCACCATCCCGAATTACAACCAGGGCCGTCGCCGGCTCCGTTCCCAAGCAAAAACTACGAAAACGCAGTCAGAGTCGACGCTGGAATTGACGCAGCCTCAACAGGGTGAAGGTCAAAGTGTGGTTGGTGCGTCGTGAACGACCGCAAAGCGCGTTGCGGACCTGCACCGTGGACGATGACACACCTCCAGTGCTGTCGCCGGCTCTGCTCCCGGGCAAAAACAACGAATGTGCAGTTCAAGTCTACGCCAACTGCGTAAGCATCGATGCTGAAATTGTGACCAATTGCGATGTGATCGAAACTAGAGCCCGTGAAGTGATTTCGTTCTGAATTGACGCTAGTGTAAGGTGGGGTTTATGCTGAGAAGCTTCCTAACGGGAGCAGGGCCAACAGTGGGTCAGCTATTCCAGCCGAGAGCGTGTGCCAGGCGATGACCATGAAGCTCGCGCATATGCTCGTCGTCTTCTTTACAATGGAGCCAGGAGCATGCACCAGGCGATGACCATGCGGCTTGCGCATATGCTCGTCGTCTTCTTTACAATGGCCCCCGGACACAAGAGGAGCCATCCTGGCGACTTAAGGGGCGGACAAGACAGCGGGGTCATAGTATCTCTTGAGGCGCTGGACATGTACAGTCTCACGGCCGCGGTGTCTGAGATCGGGTGACGGCGTGAGGGGCTCAACAATATAGTTCACTGGAGATGTTTGTTCCAGAACACGATATGGCCCTTGATACTTAGCCAGCAATTTCCGGGAGAGGCCCGGAGTACTGGAAGGTATCCATAGCCAGACAAGAGAGCCGGGAGAGAAATGTTGGGGACGTTGATCTTCAACGTGTCGCGTTTTTTAAGGGACTGGGTAGCTGTCGTGAGCGACCGGGAGATCTGGCAGCAGTCTTCGGCATGCCTGGCGGTTTCAGAGACGGTGGTGCACTCAGATGCGTCAGGGTGGTAGGGGAGAACGGTATCAATGGGAACGGAGGGATGGCGGCCATAAAGGAGGAAGAAAGGAGAAAATCCTGTCGTAGATTGTGTAGCAGTACTGTACGCGAACGTAATATACGGGAGAATAAGGTCCCAGGTCGTGTGGTTCGAACCGACGTACATAGCCAGCATGTCCCCCAGAGTGTGGTTAAAGCGTTCAGAGAGGCCGTTGGTCTGAGGGTGGTAAGCGGTGGAAGTCCGATGGATGACGTTGCACTCACGGAGGAGAGATTTGATGACATCAGACAGGAAGACACGGCCTCGGTCGCTGAGGAGTTCTCGAGGGGCACCGTGTCGAAAGATGAACCGACGCAGAAGAAAGGATGCCACATCCTGTGCCGTGGCAGCAGTGAGCGCGGCGGTTTCAGCATACTGCGTGAGGTGATCGACGGCAACAATGATCCATCGTTTGCCAGAAGCAGTATAGGGGAGGGGCCCATATAAATCAATGCCGACGCGGTCGAAAGGGCGAGGCGGACAAGATAGTGGCTGCAACTCACCAGCAGTACGGGTAGTGGGTGTCTTGCGGCGTTGGCAGTCGAGGCACGAGCGTACGTATTTCAAAACGAAATTGTACATGCCACGCCAGTAGTAGCGGAGGCGGAGGCACGTGTAAGTCTTGAAAAGACCTGCATGACCGCATTGCAAGTCAGTGTGAAAACATGAGCAGATATAGGACCGTAGGTGGCGAGGAATGACGAGGAGCCATTTTCGTCCATCAGAATGATAATTACGACGATAAAGCAGGCTATCTCGGATCTCAAAATGGGAAGCTTGACGGCGCAGCGCGCGGGATGGATTAACCTCCGATGGGTCGGAGAGAAAGTCCAGAAGAGCACGAATCCATGGATCCTTGCGCTGTTCAGAAGGCATGTCCCTGACGGTGGGAGATTGCTCAGGGGTTCCGATTTCGCAGAGGCTGGCAAGTTCAGCGGGGAGCGAGACAAGGCGTCGGCGTCCTGATGTTTGCGGCTCGACCGGTACACGACTCTGATGTTGTATTCTTGAAGACGCAGCGCCCAGCGCGCCAGGCGGCCGGAAGGATCTTTCAGAGAGGAAAGCCAACAAAGGGCGTGATGATCCGTAACGACGTCGAAAGGACGGCCGTACACGTAAGGGCGAAACTTGCCTAAGGCCCACACAATGGCGAGGCACTCTTTTTCAGTCACAGAGTAGTGAGACTCAGCCTTTGTAAGTGTGCGGCTGGCATTGGCAACGACATATTCGTCGTATCCATATTTGCGCTGAGCGAGCACTGCACCAAGACCAATACCACTGGCATCCGTGTGAACTTCAGTCGGGGCCGCCGGGTCGAAATGACGCAAGATGGGAGGTGCCGTGTGGAGACGACGTAAGATGTTGTAGGCGTCGTCGCAGGCGGCTGACCAAGCCGAAATATCGACATTGGCGCCGAGGAGCTGAGTCAAAGGGGCAGCAATTGAGGCAAAGCTGCGAATGAAACGCCTAAAATAAGAGCAGAGCCCTAGGAAGCTGCGAAGTTCCTTAGTGGTGGAAGGTTTAGGAAAGTCAGTCACAGCACGAAGTTTCGATGGGTCAGGGCATGTACACAGTCTTTCGACACAACGTGACCTAAAATTGTCAGTTCACGGGCTGCAAAGGTGCATTTTTTTAAGTTTAGCTGCAGGCCTGCGTTTTTGAGGCATGTCAAGACGTCCCGCAGGCGAGATAGATGCGTTTGGAAGTTAGGTGAAAAGATAACGATATCGTCCAGGTAGCACAGGCACGGCTTCCACTTGAGGCCACGCAAAACGGTATCCATCATTCGCTCGAAAGTAGCGGGAGCGTTACACAGGCCGAAAGGCATGACGGTAAACTCGTAGAGGCCGTCAGGGGTCACGAACGCGGTTTTGGCACGATCTGCAACTGCCATTGGGGCCTGCCAATAACCAGAGCGCAAATCAAGGGAAGAAAAGAGCTCCGCGCCTTGTAGACAGTCCAGGGCGTCATCAATACGGGGAAGAGGGTAGACGTCTTTGCGTGTGATCTTATTAATGCGGCGGTAATCAACACAAAACCGAACGAAGCCATCCTTCTTTTTGACGAGGACAGCCGGGGAGGCCCAGGGGCTGGTGGAAGACTGAATAATGCCGCTCTGAAGCATGGTGTCTACCTGTTCTTCAATAACTCTTCGTTCAGCGGCGGAAACACGATATGGGCGCTGTCGCAGAGGGGCATGGGCGCTGGTTTCAATGTGATGCTCGACAGTCGACGTGCGCCCCAAACCGCTTTGATGGCAATCGAAGGACGAGCGAAACTCCTCAAGTAGCGCAAGAAGCTGGGTTCGCTGAGTTGGAGGTAGAGTGGCGTCGATAGAGCGAAGGAATTGGTCGGTCAACAATGGGGCGGGCGCAGGAGTAGGTGAGCTGAGGGCGTCCATGGCGACCGGCGGTGATTCTGCGGCAGCGTCGGGATGGTTGAAAACAGAATCAAAGAGCTGCACGGTGCCGACGCATTCTCCACGGCGCAAAGTGAAGGGGCTTGAAAACGGGTTGAAGACCCACAGTGCGGTGAGTCCGGCGGAGAAAGTGAGCAGGGCTTAAGGCAGCGGCAGGCAATGGCGACGCAGAAAAGTAGGAGACGGCGTGAAGAGGACACTGGCATCGCGAACACAAGCACAGGAGAGAGCCACAATCACGGAAGAGCACGCAGGAATATCGGTACTGTCGGCGACAAAAGCTTTAGCAGGAACAGGGGGACCGCAAATTTCAGACTCTGGCACGAGATTCGGCAACGTGGAGAGCGCTACTTGAGCCCGAGCACAGTCGATGACCGCGTCATGAAGCGATAGGAAGTCCCAGCCCAAGATGATCGAATGCGAACATGACGGCAGAACGATGAACTCAACCAAATATAGAATGTCTGCTATGACTACTCGAGCAGTGCACGCTGCTAACGGCTGGATGAGGTGCGCACTTGCAATCCGTAACGACAGGCCAGAAAGGGGCGTCTTCACTTTCTTCAAAGATCGGCAAAGCGCTGCATCCATGACAGAAACCGCAGCACCGGTGTCCACAAGCGCCATCACAGATACGCCCTCTACAAAAACTTCAATTAAATCGGCGGCAGACAGACGAGGCCTTTCAAATTTTGACGACTGCGCAGTTCTCGCCTCAGGAACTATGGCACCTAGTTTTCCTCCTGAGTGGTCGAGGGACGCCGTCGCATCGGAGAGATGGAGCGTCGACGTGGAGAAGGCAAACGGTGTCCAGAGAAGGCGGTGTGCTCAGGAGACAGAGAACGGCTTAGGGGCGGCTCAGCAGGAGGCGAGTACTGATGCTGGGACCAGTAACCGGAAACTTCAGGAGGTGTTCGTGAGATGTTCATGCGTCGACGGCAAAGCCGCGCCACATGACCTGGCAAGTCGCAGAAGTAGCAGATCGGGCGGTTGTCAGGCGTGCGCCAGGAGTTTCCCAGTTGAGCAGGCGGTCGATTATTATCAGGCGTGCTCCAGGAGGTTCGCAGATGAGCAGGCGGCGAAATGAAAGCAGCGGGCTCTCGAACGGGACCAGGAGGCGGAGCATAGGTAGGTGGAAGAGGTCGCGCAACAACGTCCGCACATGTCAGCGGGGCCGCAAGAGGTGTGGGCTGAGGGGCCTGCGGGAGAGCTTCAGCGACCTGTTCTTGAATGATGTGCCGCAAATTCGGAGTTATGTGTGGTGATGGCTCTTGATGGCGGGAAATAAGCGAGAGTTGGCGAGCAACTTCTTCTCGGATGAAGCTCTTGATGTGCGGTAGGAGCGATGACTGGTCTCTTGCATCGTTCAGGCCAGCAAGCGAGTCGACGTTCGTGGTGTGTTCGCGTGTCAGAGCCCTCTGCTTGCGTAGTTCGTCGAAGCTCTGACACAGGGTGACGACTTCCGCGACGGTACACAGGTCTCGTGCCAACAACATCCGAAAGGCGTCGTCATCAATGCCCTTGAGAATATGCCTGATCTTGTCGGCTTCGGGCATCTGAGCGTTCGCCCTCTTGCACTGATCGACGACATCCTCGATGTAACTCGTGAAGTTCTCGCCAACCTGATGTGACCGCGCACGCAAGCGCTGTTCGGCACGGAGTTTTCCGACTGCCGGGCGGCCGAATACCTCTGAGAAGTTAGATTTGAAAACAGACCATGATGTAATGTCTGCCTCGTGGTTCCGATACCACAGATTCGCAACACCCGTAAGATAGAAAATCACATTGTTCAGTTTGGTTTCCGCGTCCCACTTGTTGTATGCGCTCACCCGCTCATACGATGCGAGCCAATACTCAACATCATGGTTGTCCGTGCCACTGAAGATAGCGGGGTCTCGCTGGAGGAGAGAACCAGCACAGATGAGGGCGGCCGGGCTCACTTGGACGGCTTGGTGGTTAGGCATCGCGGTAGGGGGTAGCGTTCGGTTGCGGAGTTCGAGGGCAAGAGGACGTTACCCAGCACCTCCACCAAATGTAAGGTAGGGTTTATTCTGAGAAGCTTCCCAACGGGAGCAGGGCCAACAGCGGGTCAGCTATTCCAGCCGAGAGCGTGTGCCAGGCGATGACCATGCAGCTCGTGCATATGCTCGTCGTCGTCTTTACAATGGAGCCAGGAGCATGCACCAGGCGATGACCATGCGGCTTGCGCATATGCTCGTCGTCTTCTTTACACTAGTGACAACGCGAAAGACAGCCTTTCGTCACGTCTGTTTCTAAAACTTCACCAAGAAGCAAATTATCTGTGGCCATCATTAAGATGGCAAAAAGGAGCCAGAGAGATGCAATGCACCCTATTATGCCCCTGGTGCATTTCTAGGAGTTTAACGTTGTTCCTGTCACATAAAGATGGTTGGAAACGTTTTTCGTCATTTTCTCAAAACACCCATTTTGACACATTTGAGGGATGATCTCTGGTTCTAGGCAGGCTAGCTCCGTACTTCTTTTTTTGTTGGAAAGATAAATTCACAGAGAGTGCAATAAGACTAATACCCGTGCTACACGGGCGCTTCGAATGCTTTCCAACCGAATGTCATTCAGCTCGACTGCCGAACTTACGCTGCTGCACGAAATTTTTCGACGGCATTCGGTTCAGATGCCATTCGAGTCAATGGAGCTCCGCGGAGACATTCCAGATTTTGGAATGCCTTCGAAACGCGAACACAGCACGAACCGGCCAATAGGCGTTGCCGCCGCCATCGCTTCGCCCCGCCCACAGCCGCACGTCTGCTTTCGGCTCTGTGGCTGCTCATTTTGATACCCGCTGCTCGCTTTTTCCTGCTCTTTGCTTAGAAAATAGCTCGTGTTCTGTCTACTTAAGTGCTTGAAGGTAATAGTACACCAATGAACATTTACCGCATAGGTATGAAATTTCTCCAGCAGTGCGCCGATGAGGACGGCTGCACTCACACTGTTGTTTACATCGCTGCCTACGACCAGCTAGCGCTCGTTTTCATGACATAAAACACATTCCGCGCTTTAGTTCTATTAAATAAGCTCATCTCAAGTGTACCGGTTTCACCCGTGCTTGTTAACGCAGTGCGACAATCTGTAGGAGGAAGCGCCGATACTATTGCTCGCCTGAGGAACACTTGACAGCCGGGCTGCTGACATCGCCTACGACCGGCGCTTATGGCTAATTGTCCCGACTTCCTCCAACACGATCAGTAGTTTATATTAAACTGCTTTATTCAGAAGTATGATTGGTGACCATTCGCGATAATTGGAACGGCATAACTTGTTATCCACAAAATAGCAACGGCGACGACTGCTCCTGACCGTAGTGCTCGGCGGCCTGGGTCACACCGGCGCTTCCCGTTCATCGTATGCGCGCCCTGCGATGTGAGCGATAGTTGATTTCAGATCACTGTTGTCAAAACTACACTCGATCATTTTCATTCGCTAAAACTTGTGAATTCGCTCTTCACAACCGCCGAATTCACAGACGTAAACCTGCGGACTCACTAGGCCTAGTCGCCGCGGAAGGGAAGGGAGTCGCCATCGATTAAAATTAATTTGGCAAGCGCTTATAGCTGGTGAGTGTTCGAATGCGCACATGTGAAATATACCCGTTAGTTTCGCTTATTAACAATATGGATAAGGTAGAAGGGCGAATATATTCACACCGTTGCCTCATCAGCGTGTTTTCCCTCAGCGGCCGGCCTGCCGAGGACATGAAGGCTGACCGTCCGCCGTTCGGATTCGTCGGTGTAGTTGGCCTCAAAAACTTGTCCCACTACAATCATATATGCTGCTGTTGACCGTGACAGTGTCGTAGTCGCACTAGTATGACCACCGCCGCCGTCGTCCTCGTACACTGAAAACGAGCTGAGGAATTTTCAAATGCGTTTGGAAAGCGTCGTGTAGCGCAGCGGAAGTCCGTCGAGTCCGAATGCCATTCCAAGTCTCGAATGCCATTCGACTCAGATGTCATTCGAACGTGCCTGTGTAGCACAGGTATTAATCAAGACCAGTTGCCTATCAGTATAATTTTAAAATAATACATTTTGTCTGAGCCGCCATATTTAATTTTCCCTGGTGAAGTTTAATGTGCTGTAACTTCTGTTCAAATGGGCTTAAAACAACCACTTTACCTTACTGCACTCAGTAGACATTCTAAATCATGTCTGCATGCTAAACTTCACTGTGGCCTTTACCGTTACAAAATTACATTACCTGCATGTTTCAAACAAAGACTGCACGATATTCTGAGAACAACTTGTTTCAAAGAAAAAATAAAAGCATATTTGAAATCAGCATATTAAATTACATAAGCTAGGTAAGTTTCATGAATACATATCTATAAAAAATAATAAAAATAGTTCTAAGAGGGGTGACCCCCTTAAAGGTGCACTAAAGAGGAGTCTGAACTCTACCGCGGGAACTTTTACCGTGGGAACTCTATCTACACATTCCGGGCATTCTTAGAAACTTCGAATTATTGTCCCGTGCGGCCGATTTCCCGAATTTAAATCACGTTAAATGTCCCGGCTCCTGCCTTTTTTTTAATTCAACGCTGAAGGTAGGAGGAGTCAGCCAACGCGGGGAGTGCCTTTCAGCCAGTCCCGTGGCGACTTGCCGCTCTGCCGTCAGTGGAACGATAAGTAAATCAGAGTCCAAGTGTATTTTTATTTCTGTGGGCCTAATTTGCGGCTATGTTGTCTGTGACAAACTATTTATTCATATAAACCTAAAAAACACAATAAAAGGGAGAGCGAAGCCACCACGGGCCTGGCTGAAAGGCACTCCATGCGTTGGTTGGCTCTTCCTACCTTCACATTGAGTTCGAAAAAAGGCAGGAGCCCGGACGTTCAATCCGTTTTAGATTAAGGAACTCGGCTGCACAGGACAATAATTTGAAGTTTCTGAGAATGCTTGGAACGTGTAGATCAAGTACCCGTGGTAAAAAGACGAGCTCAGATTTCTCTTTAGTGCACCTTTAACTGTAACTGTGCTGTGCATACCACATGATAGCAGGACAGGCGCCCGTTGCGCCAGCCAGTGAAGACATGGCAGGCAGTGAAGACCTGCCACGGCATGCACAGGAGTGCTGGCTACACCGGCCAAGGGCACATCTTGCCTCATGTGGACGGCTTGCTTTTGCATTCTTTTGAGTCTAGCAAATCTGCAGTGCATTGGTACTCGCTACGGGCCAAATCCTATCTGTGAGGAGCGGTGTAAGCCAGGGGCTCCTATTCAGTCAAACCTTGTTACAAACAGCACAGATATTACGAACTATTGGCTATATCGAACTGTTCCTAAATATTTTCAACAAAGACATGCATTTCTTCATATAACGAATGCGGTTTTCCACAAAACAAATCTTTCAAACTGCCGAGCGCCAGCCTGAGCCCGGTCAGATGGCAGGTGGCAGGCTTTGCCTCGCCACACTGATACAGGTGGTGGAGCGGCAACCGTTCGCGCCACGGTTCATGCTTTACCTCACTTTGCCAACAACGCCTCATATAGCCAGGCAGTCTGTGCCCTTTTGCACCTCTCTCATCCGACGACAGTACGCGCCCCGGAACCAGCATCACGGTCAGTTCTTGCAGCTTTCCAGCAGCCATTCTCTGTTCATGTTGACTATCACGGAGTGGAGGTAGTGAAAACGGCGTTAGCTTCCACCCTGACATCCTGACTTTTTATACGGCACAGCTGGCATTTAATCAGCCGCCACTAACAAATTAATTTAAAAAGCAATTTCATATTTGAAATCAGTAAAGAAAAAACTGAGCAAGTTGATACAGTTTCATTAGGATTGGACTAAAAATAACGAAAATAGGTCTAAGACCAGTGTCCGCCCTTAAACGACGCTGAGGCTGAGAAAAATAATGTGTGTTCACGCAAAACTTTTATTTGTGCAAATGCGGTACTTCCTGAAAACGTAAACAAAATTGAAAGCGTGAGAATACGAAATATGATAACTAAACAAATAATAGGGGTGTTCGAAATTTCGAATACGAATCGAATATGTTTCATATTCGGCTCATATTCATATTCGAGAAATGATATTCGTGAATTTCCGAATATTCAAAAATTCCCGAATACTCGGCAGCGATCGTACACCGCGCAGACTTTTGTAAATTTGTTTCTGGCAGAAGCGCAATATCTGGGCAAATTATCTGAATATAGAGTTTAAAGTTCCAGGAAAACAATATAAAGGCCCTGTTGTTCTCTTTCTTCTCCATCGTTTATCGTGTGGACTGATCACATTCCGATGCCGTTAGACTTGACCTTGTGCGCAATTCTGCAAGTGGGCTTTCCCACATACCACACGTGCTGTGGATGAGATGGGGGACGACCCGCTTCTAACAATTGCAACGCGAAAGCGCTTACTTTTTATCCTTCTGTAATATGTTATCTAATTAATGCCCACACCCATGGCATTCGTTCTGTCACCTAGACCCTCTGAGCATGACCACCGCCATCTTATTTTGGTCAACTACGCTATGCGGGAAAGCCTACTTGAAATTCGCGTGAGGCTCCCAAAGGGGCGAGTTGAGGTGTCGCAGCAGGGCAAGCGATCCTGTAAAAATCCCACCTATTGCATGGTGCACTGTAACCCATGCGCCTCCTAAGTGGGCTTAACGGCAGGCATGACAACATTCGGAGGGCCCCTGTCACTAGGTTAAAAGAATTATCTGGCCGCGTAGTTTTGGTTTCTGAGCTTCGCCACTCGCCCGTGGCAATGGCAACTGTCGGCCCGTGCATTCGCCAATAGTCCAATCTCAGCACCGTGCCGCTTTCAGACGCTGACTGACGCATTACTGGTCATTTTTTTTTTTTGCCTTTTTAGAAGCAGTCTCGCCATTCCAACGTCAATGTGCATTCCCATCTCGCTTATGTTCGCGATGTCTTCCAGCACGCCGAAACTCAGGTGCTTGTAAGACCACCACACTTTCGGTACTTTTTTTTTTCGGGGCCGCGGCGCATTTTATAAATCGACCTTCGGATAACCCAGGCATTTCTGTCGGTTCTTTAAACTCCAAATTAACAAGGTTTTACTAGCCATCATGTTATTTTTGTTTCCAGTCTTGTCATGTTATGGATTTCATTTTGCCTGACCACATACAGGTTGGATACTGTTATGCTGTTCAATTAGGTAGTATACATTTCTGCGCACATCATGTTTTTTTATACATTGCTCAGGCAGTCTAGTTTTGTTTATTTCAGTTGCAAAGGCCATACACTATTTTGAAAAAAATATGAGCAACAATGTTTGCTTGTTTATCTTTTCTGAATTTATTTTTTGTGCTGACCAGATATTCGATTCGATATTCAAAGCCATATTTTCTTCATATTAATATTCAATTCGTATTTGAAAATTTCAATATTCACACACCCCTTATAGTTGTTTATACGGGCTTAACGTCCCAAAGCGACTCAGGCTATGAGAGACGCCGTAGTGAAGGGCTCCGGAAATTTCGACCACCTGGGGTTATTTAACGTGCACCAACATCGCACAGTACACGGGCGTTTAGAATTTCACCTCCATCGAAATTCGACCGCCGCGGCCGGGACTGAGCCCGCGTCTTTTGGGACAGCAGCCGAGCGCCATAACCACTCAGCCACCGCAGCAGCTTCACACCCCTAGTAAATAATTATCAATAAAGGGACAACAAGAGCAGGATGAAAGGTATTCGTGAGTGTTTCTTTTATAAACCAAAACTTTGTTTAGTATGCAGCCAATTACCAGACAGCATCCTCAGAGCCATGCCTTCACCCACAACTGAAATAGTAATGACCCTGATATAGTAGAAGATTTTTGCTAGTCCAAGTCATTACTATAGAAGGGCTCTACTGTATTGTTTAATACAGCGGCACTGAAGGTAAGGTGTCACTGTACAATCAAGTGAAGCAACCTTCCAAAGACTGACCAGCAAGAGGAGCATAAGAATAACACATGAATAAACGTCCTTGTAGATAAATGCTGCTTTTCCTCATTTTTCTGACTGCCAAGAATGGGTGCATGCCTGTCCTTGACATGCAGAAAGCAGAACAATACGACAAACATAGTAATGACAAAAACAGCAATGACAAAAGCGCAGCGCAATGAGCCACCTTCAGAGAATCAATAAATAGAAAGGATAGCCTACCATGTCACGCAGGCGATGGGGCAAGTAGAGCTTGGCACCATCAAAGACACGAGTGCGGCCAATGAGCTCCAACACAGAATCACTGCTCAACAACTTGCAGCGAGCGCGCTTTGAGTCTATGACCGGCACGAAGTCAGTGATATACTCAAACACACCCATGCCCTGCCTGGTGCCAAGACGCACATAGTTGACCTCCACGGAAACCCTGTTGGAAGAACATATCAACATACTAAGGTTAGTTACACCCAACAGCGCTAGTAAAGCTGTCTGGCTCGATGTATTGAATAGGCATAGAGGATTCCTGTTCCACAAAAGAACAACAGCTGAACTGTATAAACAGAGAAAAATGTGATCATGAAATAAGACAAAAGCAAAAGTTCAAAACACACCTTTCATACTTCTGCCAAAGGAAAACTTTAAAAAGGCAGCTTAAAAAGCCAAATTTACTTTTATGCATCAAGATGCATTCAAAATGAATTCTCAGAAATGTGTTACAAGCAAAAAATTTTGTACAAAATGCAAAAAGAGCCTCCTGGCAATTCTGGTACAGAGCTGACATTTTAAGAATAAAGTATCCAATACAATGCTTAGTGATGGGCACTGCTTTGGTTGTCTGGAATATATCAGTTAGCGACGTTGCAATACCTAATTTACAGACCTACTTATGCATGTGATGCGAGCGCACCCCTGTGAACATCTACAGCCAAAGGTCGTTATAATAGACACAGGCATTTCTTATTTTATATACATCGAGCGCGGTTTGCCATAAAACGGATATACCGAATTGCCAAGCGCCAAGCTGCGACTGCTCGGATGGCGGGTGGCACGCCTTGCCTCATTGCACGGGTGACTGGTGATGGTGCAGCAAGACGCAAGAACAGCTGGTCACAAGGCAGTAGGCACCCGTTTGCACCTCTTACACGCACCTGTCGGTAGTGCCCCATAACTAGCGAGACGGTCAGTTATAGCTTTCCAGTAGCCATCGTCTGCTCGCGTCAACTGTCCGAGAGCGGAGGTGCTGAAAGCGACGATAGCTTTCCTCCTGACATCCATTTTTTACATGACACCAATGTGATGCGAGGAAGACACTCTAGATGGCATTTGACTTGCCACTGCAGCATGCTGCAGTGCTGTGCAGGGAAACCAACCTAACAGGTGTTTGCCGCTCGCTTTTACTGCGGCCTCCACAACTGCCGCGGGCGGCTTCTAAATGATGCTAAAATCACGGAAAAGGTCTCTCCCAGTTGCCGCTCTTTCGCTGGCTAAATTTCACCTCTCCAGTGCAAGTTTTTGGAGAAGTTTTTTATTATGAATTTCAGCTATATCGAAATATTTTACCGATTTTTTACCAGTTCGCTATAACGAGTTTTCAATGTACATGTTGGCCATGCTAATGGTCTCTTCGATTTGGCATGCACTGGCTGTACTAGTTCTGTGGCGGTGCCGCGAGCGTGCAGCATCAGTTCTAAGTGCAGCTTGGCACTGGCGGCTTCCAAAACGAATAGTCGAGTGCAGGCCTACTCGTCTGCTAGGCTTGGCGTCGCCACAAAATCACAGCAAGCTGCGTGCTGTAGACATCAACAGCTGCTGAAATCTCGAACCACATGAAAATTTTCAAGCAGCAAATCGCAGTACAGTAGAATCTCGTTACAACGAACTTTACGGGACCGCCAAATTTAATCCGTTATTTTGAAATATCGTAGTACTGAAAAACCATTATTTTCATGTCAGTAATGCATCACAAGAACTAAAATTATGTACCTTTGCAGCAGATTTACGTGCTGGTAAGTAAATAATGAACGATAACGCTGGGCACAGTTTAACTACAATTTATTGCTTGAAGAAGTCTGTTATCTTCTTCTGGCGAGTAGACGACAAGAGCTGCAGGACGAACGCTTCCACATCCTCGACCTTCCTGTGCACGTCATCGGGGACATCTTTGCAGCGCCCGAGGAATGATCGGGCCTTCTCTAGAAAGACTACGATATCCGAGCCGGAAACAATCTCTTCCTCTTCGTGCGCTGATCCAGTGTCGGCATCGTCTTTGCCGCTACTACATTCTTCTTGCTCACACACTTCATTCACGATGTCTTCGGTGGTGAGCTCCGCGGATGTAGCCGCCGCGCTGTAGCTGTCCACATAATCTTCGAAGATCACCGCGGTGTATACAGAGAGCCTCTCGGTAAGCTCATCCCACAGTTCTGGGTTGAGCTCTTCTGTGTCGTCACTACCTTCCGACGTAGATGAAGTCTCCAAAAGGCCTGCCTTTCGCCAGCAGTTGCTGATTGTGCTCGCCTTGACGCTCCACCACGACCCTGTAAGCATTTCTGCGGCTTGATGGATGTTGACCTTTGTGGGCAGCTTCAGTCGAATATTAATCAGGATGCGCTGCACCAGACGCTTCCGAAATTCTGCCTTCACACACCTGATGATGCCCTGGTCCTAAGGTTGCAGCAAAGAAGTACAGTTCGGGGGCATAATTTCAAGCTGCACATTGCTCAATCACAAGTTCACTATATGCGCTGAGCAATTGTCAATGATAAGAATTTTTCTGTTTTTCTTCTTCATTGTGTCGTCGAGCTGCAACAGCCACTGCGTGAACAATTCTCGCGTTATCCACGCCTTCTTGTTGGCCCGGTAATCGCAAGGTAACAAGACAACATTCTTCAAGCAGCGCGGCTTAGCAGACTTACCAACAACTAGCGGCTTGAGTTTTTCCGTGCCCGTGGAGTTGCAGCAGAACAGAACCGATATTCGGAGACTCGATTTCTTTCCGCCCTTGCACTTCTCCCCTTTATTAAAGTTCATTGTTTTATCGGGCAACAGCTGATAAAAGCACGCAGTTTCGTCGGCGCTGAAAACGTCGTCTGGAGAGAAAGACTTGACGATCTCTTGGAAACGCTCGTTCCGCCAGGCAACCACACTATCGGCATCTGCTGCCTTTTCCTCGCCACAAGCAACCTGCCAGGCAATGCCATTCCTTTGCCGGAAGCGATAACGCCATCCGGCACTTGCATCAAAACCGGAGGTGCCTATGGTGACCACGAACTGTCGTGCCTTTTCCTGAATAATAGGGCCTGACAAGGGCACATCGTGGTCTCGCATCCTTAAACCACGTGAGGACGGCATCGTCAACGTTCTGGTAGTTGCCCAGCCGCAGACGTTTTCTTGAGGGAGCCAGCTGCGACTCTCGATGTAGTTTTATGATCTTGTACCGATCTTTGAGCATCGTTGCCATTGTTGATGGTGTGATGTCAAGCTCCCTGCACAAGTCCACTTGCTTTTTTCCAGTATTCAGCTGCGACAGAATGTCCACTTTTTCTTTAAGCGAAAACTGCCGTCGCTTCTTTTTAAAGCGGGGGCCAGGAGAACTCATTGTCAGCAAAGCTAATGCACAATACAATCACAGCGCCGATAACTTTGCAGATCCTACCATTCGCTGTCAACGTGGTGACACTGCGCTGAATAGGTTTACGACTACTGCGCAGTGTGCAAACACATGCTGGATGATGGATGGATGATAATGGCCTTACCCTTTGTATTGGGCGGCAGCTTGCGTCGCCTAGCCTATATTCATTCAACGCGACATTCGCGTTGATGCCGATGCTGCTGGGGCTGTATCCGTTGCAACAGGTTCCCCAGCGCATAGCTGCTGCTTCGGATGATGATGATAGGCGTCAGCTCCAGGGATTTGGTACAAAACTTCGACGGAACTTCATAATAACGAAGCGTCTTGCGACGATTGCGAGATTAAATTACATACGTTATTCTGAAATATTCGGTAATCTGAAATTCGTAGTACTGAAAGTTTTTTACATTGAAAATATAGGCATTTTGGCGGGGATTTAAAAAAAAATTCGTAAATATGAAAATTTCGTTAATCTGATGTTTGTAATAATGAGATTTTACTGTAATTGTTGACATGAACCAACCCCAGGAAATACTAGTTTTATATGCAGAAAAAGAATGGATGCATGTATATGGACAGATGATTTACGAATATGCGCTGAAATGCTGCTCATGAGGCTGGACTTTACCTCTTAGGTTTACAATCCTGACGCCACGAAGTTACCCACCTCCTCCTTTCAAGAATGAACAGTCATCATTTCATTTAAACTACGGTCACATCTTCTCCGACTTGCACATGGGGTCCGCCGTATTGCTGCACTACAGCTGCACTTCCAATTCAGAGTGCAAGCCAGCCAAGAACTAGTGCTGCACTAGGCTGACACTTTTGCAAAACAAAGACGGGAGTGCAGCATTTGCGCTTTGCACTGGCAATACGAAGGTGAAAGTGCTGCATTCCTTGAACTGGTGCAGCAAGTGCAGCCAAATCGAAGACACCTTAATAAGTATGTTGCATGAGGGGTAGTCCTAAGTGGGTGTGGCATACGGTAGTTTGTAGAGATATCACAACTGAAATCAAATAGTGATTAAGAAGTACTGATAGATGTTCCATTCATGCAATGAAGTTGCCAATTTAACAACCCCTTTAGGTGCCAGGTGAGAGGACAGGAAGATCAACAGAGTGCAAAAGTTATCTAAATGATAGCAGCAAATGAAAAGCATCTGATGATGACACAAAGACAAACACGACAAATTTAATCCACTTAAATATGTGCTCGTAGTTCCCTTAAATAATTTTTTTCATGGAGAACAAATGATGCACATAATGTACTCACGGTTTGCCAGTTTTTCCTCTGAACTCTTTGGTTCTCAGTTTTGACATTTCTGCTGTTGGGGGCTCAACCCTGCAGCAAAAAAAAATGTATATGTCACTACTCTAAAACCAGTCTGGTATGAAAAAAAAATGTGATCAAGAATTCATTACCATAAAAGCCCAAGAGATTTTTTTTCCTCCGTTTTTTGCATGTCAAATTTCCGCCTCGTACCATATGTGGATCCAAACAATTTTCAGACCGAATTTGCAGTTCAGGTCACATTATTCAATGCTATCACCAACAGGCTTCCAACCAGAGGCGGCACGATCTGGCAGTGGCGTCGCTTGATTGTTTCACTAGTTTTGACTTCGATGTCATTTCACCATGCTGACCTTGCGACCATGCTATCGAAAGCAGGACTATCGCACCTCGCATGATGTCAGAGCCGCGAAAGCAGTACTTGGCTGCTTTTAAAAGGAAATTGTAGCTGCTGAAAGCATCAGCACCGCGTCAAGCTTTGCCACATGGGTGGGGTGAGGCAAGGTGCAGTTATTGCTGCCGGACGGCTCAAATGGCCCTCTCCAGTCCCGCTCTGCAGTTGGATACTTAGGCCAGCATTCCTGAGAAGCTTGTTGGTCGCACTGTCAGAACATATGGAACATCGAACTATGGTACTGAAAAAGAGCTTCTATAGAAAAATACCTGACAAGGGGCTCTGAAGACTACACTCGACGATGACAATCACTAAAACCCCTACTCCGAGCGCACTTGCTGGGCACACACGGATCGCATATGCTGGAGCCTTTGAAGTGCACAAGAAATACCAAGCTGCTACTTTGTAATGCCGATGACCACTGGATGTTGCTGATGTTTAATTTTCAAAGAGATTCTAACACACATCATTTTCAGATTATTTTTTCCGGAAAAAAAGGGGCGCACTAGAATCGAGTAAATACTGTATGCATGGTTCATGAATTACCTTATTTAGTACAATCTGATGCTGGTCTAAGCAGAGTTTACAATAAATTTTCTACTTCAATTAAATTTTTGCAGATCCCGTGCGTTTTGTCACAGCATGGTTCGACTCTAGTGCATTGCAGATGTAACTCTCCAAAGCCCCCACACAAAAAATCAAAACTGTGAGCAATTCAGTGCCAAGTGACCTGCCCACTCACCTTGCTTCTGTATGTGCAGTTGCACGGGCTGCACCACTGACGTCTGGCTGCTGCATGGTTGACCGCTGCTGCACAATCACACTCTGCTCAGCCGGCATGGGCACTATGCTGCTCTGCCGATGTGCTTTCACAATGCCTCGGCTGAATCGTCCTGCATACAAGAATGTGTTGCTCATGCACCAGATCTCAACACATGCCGAAGTCATGGTGTCTACCAAATTGTTATTTCCAAATTGCCTGACTCTTCCAGGTTTTCCACGATCATTTCCATTAAATTCCCCAACCCATGTCCTGGAAAATAATTTAGGCCACTGCCATAAAAACACATATTGCACCGGTAGGCATTGCGCTCAAAACAGAATATTTTATTTTGCAACTCCTCCTTCGTTCAGGCGTTGGCACCGCAAACCTTTTGCACCATTCTGTTTGTAACATCAATTTTGGTGACCCCTTCAACAGCTGAAACTGCATCATACACCACTCTTTGAGCAATCAGCGACTCTTCTTTGAGGTTTTCGACAAGGCATTCTTTGTTTACAGAAAATCCTCGTTCCACAGCTGCATTGCCATGAGACATGCAAAGAATTAGCTTGACGAACGAAAATAGCTCTTTATGGTCCCGTGAACACAACTCAAACCAGGCGTACCCAGCCTCTGTTCCTTTATGTCAAAGCTTTTTCGTGTGCGCATGAGTGACCACACATTTGTCTCGCTTCTGCAATGCTGGATTTGCAACTTTTTCTGTCGCTGTACGCGTGAGTAAGAGCGTTTGACTCGTGTCTGCCGTGCACGCTTTGTGCTGTTTGTGCACGTGTGTGTGTGTGGCAGTCACTGCCATGTACAAGGCGCGATGCCGCGCAAATGCTGTGTGCCACTCTGTGCCTCAAATGCAAGAAAGGACCCCACCGTGAAGTATCACGAGTTCCCCTGTGAACTACAGCGTCAAGAAGCGTGGCTATAAAATATCTCTCGCCAAGGACTGCCAGGGAAAGGAAGCAAGTGGGAGCCAAGCGACAGGTCTCTGGTATGTTCCTTGCATTTTACAGAGAATGACTACAGAGAGAACACTAAGGTCAGGCTTCTGCTTCCGACTGCAGTCCCGACAGTGTTTGACAAATATCCCCAGTACATGCAAAAGGAGAACGTAGGCCCAAGAAAACGCCAGCGAAGGAACTTTACTGATAGCAGAGTGGTTGAAGTAGGCCATGAAAGTGGCAACTCAGGAGAAAGCGCCAACGTGAGTGAAAGTCTCGTGTACTGCCCCAGCGACGAGGTAGAAGCGCTCGATCCAGTGGCTGGCATAGAACCGTGTGGTTGTCCAGTTGATCAGGCCTGCCAAACTACATTGGACTTTGTGCACGTCTTGCAAGAGGGGAAGAAAGCGGAGAACAGACTGAAAAGAAAGGCTGCTCGTCAAGGCAACCAGCTACAAAAATTGCAAACTGAGCTTGACGACACAAAAGAGCTCCTCCAAGTTTACACAGACAACAAAGAAATTCAGGCCTTTCTACAGGTGTTGAAAGAGGCGGAAAAAGGAGACAAAGCTGCACTGTTTATCTGCAACCAAATGGCTAGTTTCAATTACAAAAAGCCTGCCTACAACAAAGGAATACTGCTTGGAATGTGTTTTGAGGAAAGCCTGCTCAAACAAAGGGTATGAACACGTTCAAAGCAGAGGCCTTTTGAAGCTCCCATGTCGTGCTACGCTCCAAAATTAAGTAGGGCATTCAACCGGCTAAATTAGAGTGACTTGATAAAAATTATTTTAAAAATTTCTAAAATGTACTTAATTGACTCTTTTCTTTTTTTCAGGTTGGTATCCTTCAAGCCGCTATAAGTGGCAATGCACCCACTTCTTTTGAAATGAAGGCACCTCTGAGCCTGGCAATTCCGGATGCCGAAACATCTACCCTGCCAGCGGCCGTTGAATTTGTTACCAGGGAATTTTGCAGTGAGCTCAGGTTCTTAACGCTATGTCCCGAGGCAGACCTTGAGGTAGCACCAGTTGCTTTTCTGGCTGGGTACGTTGCGAGAGCATGTAAGGAAAAGGTATGAACAGTTTTCTCTATGTGGACACAAACCGTGTAATTTATCCAGTTTGAGTGGTCTTGGTAGAAAACCTGTGCATTATGCTTCGTGCAGCATAACCTTTATATATACTGTTATGATAGTTTGAGCCGGATAATTTTAATCGCTGCCAAGTTGTTACTTTATGGGATTTTGGCACTGGTTTTCAGGTGACATGCGAGTCATGCAAGACCCTGCTGCAGGCACAAGAGCCGACCGGACCAGCTTACGGGCTAATCGAAAGCATGAACAGTGGAGGGTTCATGTACCCTAAAATGGAAGCGGTCAAGATTTGCCAACTCACGTGCATCTTTGTTAACCGAGCAATGAAACTTCCAGAGGTCAGGCGCAGCAATAAGCTGTGCAAGCTGTTGATGTCAGTACTGCTTCCACACTTTACACGGTGCCCGCAACTCATCAGTGAAAGCAACGACCGTGCCCACACTGAGGAGCTTTGCAAGATATTTTTAAGCAAGTTGCTACGACCTCTGATAACTGGGCTGGGAATGTTAATTCTACAGTGGAGCAACTTTTGAGGCTTTGTCACAAACCTCTCTCAAGGAAGGTTCTCCGTCTGTGAATGGTTCCTTCCTTTTTTGTATGACCGTGCAATAAAGGTGCCAAGCTGCTGGTTGAAGTGCTTTCTGGTTTTCTTGGCTGCAGTTGCGCTTAGAAATGCTCCATAACTTCACCGGGCGAGTCCTTGCTGGCATTGCATATGTCTCAACTTCACCTATATTGAATGTTGTTTTTTTTCTAAATTGCAATAACTTACATAGATGGGCTCTGTGTAGCGCTGTGTGTGTCCATCTCGTTCACCGTCCTTATCCGCTACAACTGGAAGCATACATGGGCTCGCGAGAAGTGAATAAAAGCAGATTAAAAGCTTCAAGCATATTAAAGCAGCATCCTAAGGCAGAGCCGCTCGCCCAGTCTTCGATCGTGTAAGCAGCCGTCATGGATAGAGATCAGGCACACACTAGAAAGGCTATTCCCACCTGCTGCGGTGGTTTGCGACATAATCGGCGCTTTCAATGACGACTTAAAAATGCAGCCTAAAGAGTAACTAGAAAACGCACTGTTTACGCCCTCAAACAGTCAGCACCGGCGTACCGACGCAGCTGTTGTCCCCGAGCAGTGGCGCAGCGGCAGGCCGCACCTCGCTTCGCGCTTTGCATCAAGTGGCCGTGTGTGAACACAGAGAGGCCTTAACTTGCACAGTTTGGTTGCACAGTTTGGTAGTTTGGTTGAGACAACCAGAAAAAAAAAAATATAGTGCAACCCTGATTATGTGTCCCTTTATGCGACAACCTACATTTTATGCTGAATAAGCTGGGCCCTGCGAACTGTTCACGGTGGAAATGCACTAGGAGTCTTGATTATGCAACAAAATTATGCACGCCCTGCCTGTTGCGACAACCAGCAGGAACCACCTAGAATGGAGGAAGCATGGTAGAGAGCACTGAATTGGCAGATGTCACAAAGTTATTCCAAAGTAGAATTAAGGCAAAGGATGTGCATACAACGATGAGATCCAGTACTCAACTGGTAGCAATTATAGTTCTCCCAACAGTCTGAAACAGTTTAAAAAGCTAATGTTTCAAGGCGTTTAGCATCCAAAAGAGACTTGCGCTATGAGGGATGCCATAGTGGAAGGCTTCAGATAGTTTTACCAACTGGGGTTCATTAAAGTATACTGACATTGCACAGTACATGGACCTCTAGCATTTCACATCCATCAAAATGCGATCGCCGCAGAAGGGATCGAACCGCACTTTCCAGTCAGCAGCTGAGCATCCTAACCATTAAGCCACCGTAGCCCTTCACTTCAACGCGAGGTTATTGCGCAGATGGTAAAGTGGTATAGTAGAACGCCGCTGTTACATTTTTGGACAGGACCATGTAAAGGTAGAATTAGCCAGGAAACGTAGTAGTCGAACACAGCGTGCGAACAAAACTGTGCATTGTTTGCTGCATTTCTTCAAAACTCTTTGCCAGTACAACAAGCTTCTCTAGAATTTGCAAGGTTTTCTAGCTCTTGTAATTTTTCTGCCATACACAGAATGTCATAAACCTCTGCAATGACTCTCCATCTACCTGAGCAGCTACCAATGGAAGGAAAAGAGCAAGGAGGGAGCGCGCAGAGAGTGGGCAAAGTTGCAGCACATGTGCATTCTGTGGTTTTCGCAGCGGCCATTCTAGTCCTACACAATGCTCGTCTACTGGAATCGACAAACTTTTTAGCTGCATGGGACAAGAAAAAAAAGACAGAAACAAAAGCCGTGGAGCCAGCCAAAGTAACAGCATTCCATACAGCGCTGCCCATGCACCATCTCTTGTGGCATGCTTTTGTTTTAGCACCTTCGGTCATTTGAGCTTGCGTCACAGTACAGGCCGCCCATAAACATGTAAGGCATCAATGCCAGGCAGCTCGCCGGAAGCACAGGCTCTCAATATTACCTAGAGGGAAAGCTAGTGCCAACGTCTATGCGAGTTTCATCCTTTACTTCTTCTGCAGCAGCAATGCCAGGAAGACTAGGTTTCTTATTTGGTTTGGCTAGTGTTGGGCCGAAAACGTCGATTCTACCTCTGAATTGGCAGCTGTGCCACAATGCTCTCCTATGTGCCCAGATGAAATTAGCTTGAAATGTGCATTTGTCACTCCTTCAGTAAATTTAACATCAGTGTTCATTTGATTTGATTTATGGGTGTTTAACGTCCCAAAGCGACTCAGGCTATGAGGGACGCCGCAGTGAAGGGCTCCGGAAATTTCGACCACCTGGGGTTCTTTAATGTGCACTGACATCGCACAGTACATGGGCCTCTAGAATTTCTCCTCCATCGAAATTCGACCACCGCGGCCGGGATCGAACCGGCGTCTTTCGGGCCAGCAGCCAAGCGCCACAACCACTCAGCCACCGCGGCGGCCATACATCAGTGTTCAGCTGGTATGAAAAAGTTCACAGGATTTCTTCCAAGGTTTACTGCGAAAAAAACTTATGGCTGAATCCACATTTCATGCTTAACAATAGCCAAGCCAAATACGAACGTTTTTCTGGCATTCCTGCACTTTCTCCATCTACGGTGGATTTTGCTCACTCTCGCAGCCGAATATGCCCAAGTGTCAACGAGCCATAAAGCTGTGCTAATTCTAAACAGTAGAACGTAGCGTCATCCGACAACGCCGACATGTTAACAGTAGACGCAAAACTACTTTCGCTGGTGTCGGCTAGACTACTGGGAGCACTGTAGCCATCTATAGCCAGGAAAGACCAGTGTGGTGTTGTTGCCAGACTTGATGTGTGCAAGTAGGCTAAAATGATAAGATCAAAAATCCGATTTTTTTTTCCAATTTTCGGCTGCAAAGAGCAGTGTCCCCCCGCCCATGTCCCCCCTTATGGGGGGATATGGGTCTTAGAGCTTTTTTTATTTACAGACCAAATTTGATGAAACTGCATAGACTTATTCAGTTTTTTTCCGCTGATATCAAATATGAAATTCATTTATTTCTAGGCCAGTTAGTTCCTGAGATATTAATATATATCATGCCATTGTCTGCTCAAACAGAAAAAAAAATGAGCCATCAGAAATTTAATGTTAATATGTGGGTAAATACTACAATGTGTGAGGAATGCAATGCTGCAAGCAGTTTTCAAATTAAGCTAATGATATAGATTTAGCAGCCTAATGAACTTGGTGCTTGCAACATGGTCCTTTGAGTGAAAGAGAGAAAAAAACAAGAAAAAAATTAGGAAAGTGAAAATTAAAAATCTGTTCTCAGTGTTGCATGCCTTATGCTTCCAGCTGCACAATGCAAAAAGAATTGTAGCTCTAGCTGCTCTAAGTGCCGAGATACACCTTGAGCAAACTTCCAACTTGACACAAAATACAGTTTCGAGAAAGTGGAAAAAAACAATCGGAACAATATTTAATGAGGAAAAGCTAATATTTACATTAAAAAAGGGCTAATAGGCACCAGGCATATAATCTGATTGGCTTTTGCCACCATCATGGCGCTTTCTTAGGACCCTTTGCATGTTTGCGTTCTCTGCACGCTTGCGTGCTGATGCCTTCCTTCTGCGCAGGTCCTTCTCCAGCATGCACTTTTCACTTTCGTTGCTTGGGTTCAAGCCCAGCTCGCTGAGGATCGCTGTTGATGCTGTCGCATTTCCAGCATTGAATTTCAGAACGGCTTCAGCTACAGCAGCCTCCACTGCGAACAGTGAGGCATGCGAGTGCTCTGGAGAAAGTGTCCATACCATAGAATGCAGGCTTTCATTATTGTTCTGTGTTTTGCCACGCAGGCATCGCTCCAGCAGCTTCTTGTCAGAGCGGCGCTGATATATGGGAAGCAGAGCCTCACAAACATGGGGGGGCAGGTTCATGGGATGCTTTGGAGCTGGCTCACCCCTGGCCTTTCCCGCATTTTGCTTGCACCAGGAACTCGGCCCCGTTGGGCAAAATGTATGGTTGCTTTTTGCATCATTGGACGTGATGCGATGAAATGTGGCCATCACCGCCTTCTGCATCAAATCTACATCTTTGTAGGCCTTTAGAGCCCACCCATAGTAGGAGCTCATTTTGTTTAAGAGATCTCCCGTTAGGTTGCCCCTTCCACTGAGGCGTTTGGAGCCACAGCCTTTGTTCTTGGCTATTGCATTCCGCAAAGCAGTACCCATGCGTTTCTCCACATGGCTGACGCAGTCCTATTTGTTTATGGGTATATACCCATACATCTTCTCTTCTTCCAACGCAACGTAGGTCCTGCTGTCACCGTCACAAAGTACAGTAGTGTAACACAGGTTGTGACGCTCGAGGGACCTCTTGAACAGAATCAGGGCAGCCTCCACTTTCATCTCTCCTGCCTTTTTCGTCGTATTCTTTTGGCACACATGGCTGGCTGTCCACGGTTCATATAAAGGGTCATCCTCATTTGGGCCTGACTCGCATCCGGCGCAGAAATTGCTCAGCACAACATAGTCGAGCAACAAGCCACTGAACAGGTCCCTTACCGCCCCGAAGCCAATGTGGGAAGTGTGCCCGCGCGTCATCTACAACCCATCGTAAGAAACGGCGATGTTGCCAGGATAACTCAAATTCAGTTTTGAGTAAAGTTCGCGAACGGACTGCGCGCACTTGCTGGTCAGTTTTCGTGCCGCGCAACTAGTAGACGCATCAGCTTGCCTTTCAGATGCGACTGCCACGTTTTTGTGTGCAGACCCCAACGGCTGATATTCATTGCCGAAAAAATATCATTTAATGCCGTTTGGCGATTGCCAATGGCCAGCAGCGCACGCGTGCCGAGGACGTTCACGGTGAAAGGATTCCCTTTTTGCGAACCTTCGACGCGCGGCGAACTCCATGTCGACGACGTGTCGCCACAATCTTCGCACACAATGTGCAGCTTGACCGCAAGGCCATATTCATGTTCATCTCTCATTATTTTCAAAACTCCAGAGCAGGATCTGCACTTCGCGAACTCGAGCAGAGCGTTCACTGAATCCAAACAAACAACCGTGAATGAAGTTCCACTGTGCAGTTGAACCGCGGCATCGTCGCTGTCAGCAAGAAGCTCCTTCTTCCGATCTGTTGCTGCCGTTGCTGAAAGCTTCTCTACTAAGTAGGCTGCTTTTTTTTTGCGTTCTTCTGCTTCAGAAGGCTTTAAAAATATCGTGTCGTGGCGTATGCAGCCGCTGTCGGTACCGCTTTCGGGTGCCGGGTCCGTTAGGCCTAGTGCGGCAGTGCCGGCAGCCCAGTCACTGGGCGCGTGAAGCTCTTCTCCTTGGGCACACTGTGGTGAGGCCGTGCGCGGTTTGAAGTTTTCGCTCAACAAACGCTTCACCTTCTTCCTGAACTGGTGTCTGACACAAAATTTTTCCGACCTGCGATTCATCGCGTACTGCGCCGATGTCAACACACAACAAAATGGCACTTGATCTGCCGCGGCAACAACGGAAGCGCACGTCTTGCAGACGACGAAGACAAATTCAGCAAATCCGCTAGCACGCACATGTCACGTGCCCCAAGTAACGAATGAGGTTGCACGTAGAATTTTATTTTGGCACTTTATTTTTCTGCAACGGAGACATCAGTGGCGGGAAATTGAAGAGGAAGGGCCGCTCTTTCAAACGAGACCAAGATGGCTCTGATAGCATGCCTAGAATAGGAGCTGCGTGCCGCGGAAAAATTGCCGTTTGGATGTCAATTTCGGATCAGATTCAGTCGACATCGACGGTATGAATTGCTACTGCGCGAGAACTACTGATCCTAGAAGCATGAAACTTTGCAGACTGGTGAAGAATAGCCAGCAGATTTCGAAAATATAATTTTCAAAAAATCGATTTTTTGGCGTTTTTTTTAACCTTTTAAGACCCGTGTCCACCCTTAAGAGCCGCCCTTAAGCGGGGACACGGCTCTTTGGCACCGAAAATCGGCCCAAAAATCAGATTTTCAATCTTCTAATTTTCGTGTTCCTCACACCATTCCGCATCTGTATGCAAATTTTCATCATTATACCCCACGTAATTAAGAAGTTAAACGATTTAAATATGCAGTACCACACCCACTGCCCTTTAAATTGTGGACAAACGACACCAAATTTCGATCGCCTGGCGCATCGAACTATGCGCTCTACCGCCGCCATTTTGGTCTCGTTCGAAAGCGCGAGCTTTCGGCTTAATTTTTCTTTCGAGCAGCAACCCTGTACATGCCACCTTCATGCCAAAAAAAACAAAAGAGAGGGAACTTTGTGAGTCACATGACACCAAGGTAAATGCAATGACCACAAGAAAAAATTTACTGGGAAGGTTATCTGTCTTGGGTACCCAAATGGACCTTTCCTTTCAAAAGTTTCCTATTGCATAACTTAGGCTGAAATTGGCATAAGCCATTAATTTTTGCTTTAGTTCACTTTCCACTAGTTTCTGATCATGTTGACATATCAATCATTGACATAATTTACATGTAGATACTGTGAGATGTTTTTCTCGTTTTCTCAAAACTGCAATTTTCAGGGTTCTGCAATTTTGGAGGAGCGATATCTCTTAAACTATTTGTGCTACAGCTTTCATTCTTGTTCTGTTAGAAAGAAAAACTCTAGGACAGTGCATTAAGACTAAAATATGTTCAGTTATTACACGGCAACATTTACAAAATTAATTATCAATCTTGGGTGCCAACTTGGGTTTTTTGTCACAAAAGTTTGACTAGGTGTAACTTTGGTTGAAATTCTTCTAGCACATTAATTCTTGTCTTGTTGCACTCTATGATCCTTCTAGATCACTCTGGCAGGTCTATTCTCATTATGCCATAGAGTGTTTAGTAATTAGCTCACCTCCAAATGAGCAACATGAATTAGGTGAAATTTTGAAACCTATTACATCTACAAGAAAACTAATCAGATATTTGAAATGTACAAATGGTGCAAGTTTCAACCAGATCCAACCATAAATAAGGAAAAAAGTTCTAAGAGGGGTGTCCCCCCTTAAGAGGGACACTGATCTTAAATGGACTATGCAACGAATAAAAAGTCACTTGTAAATGTTTTCAATACTTAGAAATGATGCTAAGAAGCATTCACACAAAGTATGAGTCTTCATCTTTTTAAATGAGTCTGAGTCTTTTTATATGAGTATGAGTCTTTTTTCTCGTGCTCCTCGTGTACGAGTTGAGGGGGGAGAGGAGCGTAATTTTTAATCATCTATATCTTCGCTGTTATTGACGCTAGCTCAAAAATTCTTGCACTGGGGTGACGAGTGATCGAATGCCTATCTCTCGTCTGCTTTACGTAATCTCAATTAATTTATTGCATAGTCCCTTTAAGACCATTTTCCTTACTTTCCAGCCAAAATTAATAAAACTTGGGATGCTTATGCAGGTTTTCATGCAGAGAGAGAGAGAGAGAGAGAGAGAGAGAGAGAGAGAGAGAGAGTGAGAGAGTGAGAGAGTGAGAGAGTGAGAGAGTGAGAGAGTGAGAGAGTGAGAGAGTGAGAGAGTGAGTGAGAGAGTGAGTGAGAGAGTGAGTGAGAGAGTGAGAGAGTGAGAGAGTGAGTGAGTGAGTGAGTGAGTGAGTGAGTGAGTGAGTGAGTGAGTGAGTGAGTGAGTGAGTGAGTGAGTGAGTGAGTGAGTGTGTGTGTGTGTGTGTGTGTGTGTGTGTGTGTGTGTGTGTGTGTGTGTGTGTGTGTGTGTGTGTGTGTGTGTGTGTGTGTGTGTGTGTGTGTGTGTGTGTGTGTGTGTGTGTGTGTGTGTGTGTGTGTGTGTGTGTGTGTGTGTGTGTGTGTGTGTGTGTGTGTGTGTGTGTGTGTGTGTGTGTGTGTGTGTGTGTGTGTGTGTGTGTGTGTGTGTGTGTGTGTGTGTGTGTGTGTGTGTGTGTGTGTGTGTGTGTGTGTGTGTGTGTGTGTGTGTGTGTGTGTGTGTGTGTGTGTGTGTGTGTGTGTGTGTGTGTGTGTGTGTGTGTGTGTGTGTGTGTGTGTGTGTGTGTGTGTGTGTGTGTGTGTGTGTGTGTGTGTGTGTGTGTGTGTGTGTGTGTGTGTGTGTGTGTGTGTGTGTGTGTGTGTGTGTGTGTGTGTGTGTGTGTGTGTGTGTGTGTGTGTGTGTGTGTGTGTGTGTGTGTGTGTGTGTGTGTGTGTGTGTGTGTGTGTGTGTGTGTGTGTGTGTGTGTGTGTGTGTGTGTGTGTGTGTGTGTGTGTGTGTGTGTGTGTGTGTGTGTGTGTGTGTGTGCGCGTGCGTGCGCGCGCGGTGCCATAAAGGTGGAAAGTAATGGCAGAACAAATTGAAGGTACCAATTTTTGCCCGAAATATTGAACTTTCTACGTGCACGTTGTCCAAATTATTAATCACTGCTATGCACAGTATGTACAGCTGACAGTACCTGGCGGACATCTGTAATATGCAGTCACAACTTTCGGCGTCCGAAAAATCAGTCTGCTGCTGTAGTGGGAGATTCTACTGTAGTTAAATCAAGGAAATAAAAATAATAAAGCCATTTAATACTTCTAAAACTAAGGTTCTGTCTTTCACTCGCAGTTCTCGCATTCCCACAACTTTTCCTAAATAACGAATCTATCGAACTTACAACTACTTACAAGTACCTTGGAGTTCACCTGCAATCAGACTTAACATCGCTTAACCACATTAATCTAACTTTAGCATCCGCCAACCGATCCCTCGGCCTACTAAAGCATAACCTGACTGGCTACCTCGCACCAGAAAAAACTCTCGTTCATCACACTCATTCGTCCGAAGATTGAATATGCATCAGCCATCTGGGATCCTTATCAAGCCTATCTCATAGCTAACATTGAGTCCTTGCAGAACCGTGCTACGCGTTTTATTTTTTCAGACTACTCACATACTACCAGCATCACTGCCTTAAGAATCGCGCCAAATTAGAAGACTTCTCTTACTGCCGCAAACTATCACGGCTAGCACTTTTCCATGAACTGTACCACCATCCTTCGCTTCACCATGATTTTTTCCCAATCACCATCAGCCATCTTTCTGCGGCTCGACCATCTGCATTTGCGAAGTCATTCATACCACGTACTATCGCAGAATGGAACAATTTACCAGCACACATAGCCACTGAATCTAATGCCTCCACATTTCTTGCTCTCATCCGCAGCGACATTGGAATTTGAAATGTTTGAAATGTTCGAAATTTTTTAATGTTTTCTTTTTTCCATTTGCTGTACTTTTACAATTACTTCTGTTCTTTTCATACCTAACACGTACACTGTATTTTTCGTTTCTGTAATGCCTAATCGTTTTCTTTAAGCCTATCATTTGTATTTTATTGTTTTTTATCGCCTGCTTTTTTATTTACTCTCTGGTGCTTAATTATTTTTTCCACGTTATACCTAGCCTGTTTATTGTTCCTTTGCTTGTTATTGATGTTCCTTGTACATGTTTTTACACTTACCGCTCCCCATGTAATACCCTCGAAGGAGGGCCTTTAGGGGTATGCTGAATAAATAAAATAAAGTAATGCAAACATAAGATACCTGGCTTGGCCAACTGCTCTGTGGGGGATTCTGGTGGGCTTGGGGATGACAAGGCCTCTCCCATTAGTTGTCCAAGCAAGATGCCACGTCCCACGATAGGCACAGAAGGAGAGCTGCTACTTGATGCAGAATCCGAAAAAGGAGACAGCGAATGGCTTCCTGAAGAGACTCCACTATCAGGGCTTGACGACTGCAAGTTTGCAAACAAGCATGAACATCAAAACAGACAGAAGAGCAAGAGCAAAGAAAAATGCCATGTGCACTTTCAAGCATGAGTTTCAAGCATAAGCAAAAGTTAGCATTTCTTTTCCTGGCGTGGCAACTTAAAGAACCTATAACTCAAGCTCTATGATAGGCAAGATGATAATTTTACCCTAACTGCATTCCTTGATGTTATGAAAAGGTAATACCATTCATTTCCTTGAGCAAAATTTCTTAAAAGTTCTTCCCAAACATTACACCATTTGGTTTACATGAAATTAAATTGCATATTTAGAATCAGCACAAAGAATTTACAGTTCCTGAAGATTGAATAACTGTGACTTCATAAAATATTTCAAAGCCCATGGTCCCCCCCTGAACTCCACTGGCACACGGTATTCACATTATTTTTAAAGCGGACATTTCTTTTGTTTACCGCCCGCTTCATAAACTTTTCACCTACACAAGCGCCGACAACAAATCAGTTCTTTCTCCCACACCACTATGTCGATCAATCACTTCACTGAAGTTATACATATATACACTTGTGAAAACATTTTCACAATTGTAAAGACAACTAAAAAGCAGGGTTCACTCATTAACACTTAAGAAATCACTACGGGTGAGCAAATATTCAAAATTTCGACTGCGATGGTGGTTTTGCCTTTGTCGAATTTATGAGTCAGTGCGGTATAAGATCACTGGCGAGTATTCGGGAATTTTCGAATATTCGGAAATTCTCGAATATCGATTTCTTGAATCCCAATACGAATCGAATATCCAATACATTTGATTCGCATTCGCATTCAAGAAATTGATATTCGAGAATTTCCGAATATTCGAAAATTCCCGAATACTCGCCAGCGATCTTATACTGCACAGATTTGAAATCAACCATGGTAAAACTAGTTTTTAGGCAAATTATCTGACGATCGAATTTAAAGTCCCAGGAAAACAATACAAAGGTCCTGTTCCCCTTTTTCACCATTGTTTATCTCGCGTGGACTGATCCCATTCTTACACCACTAGGCTTGACCTCTTCAAACAAACGCAACACAAAAGCACACTTTTTTTTTTTAAATTCTTATCCTTCCGTAATTTGTTACATAACGCCTACACCCATGGCATTCATCCTGTCGCCTTCATAAGTCTCTGAGCGTAACCTCCACCATCTTGTTTTGGTCAACTACGATATGTGGGAACGCCTACTTGCTGAATTTCACGTGAGGCTCCTGAAGGGGCAAGTCGATGTGTCAACAGGGCAAGCGATCCTGCAAAAATCTCGCCTACTGCATGGTGCATTGTAAACTGTGCACCTCTTAAATGCGCTTAACGGATGGCGACATTCGGAGTGGTCCTGTCGCTAGGCCAAAAAATAGCTAGGCTGCGTAGTTCCAGTTTCTGAGCTCCGCCACTCCCCCGCAGCAACTGCAGCTGTCGGCCCACGCATTTGCCAGTAATTCAATCCCAGCTCCGCGTCGCTTTCGGACGCTGACTGGTGCGTCACTGGTCATTTCTTTTTCCTTTTTAGAAGCAGTTTCACCGTTCCAATGCCAATGTGCGTTGAAAATGTGCAGTTGGAAACTAGGCAGGCTTTGACATTTGCCAGCTGAGGCTTAGTTTCGTTTAATATAGGTTAATGTCCCAAAGCGACTCAGGCTAGGAGGGACGCCGTAGTGAAGGGGTCCGGAAATTTCGACCACCTGGGGTTCTTTAATGTGCACTGACATCGCACAGTACACTGGCCTCTAGTATTTCGCCTCCAGCGATATTCGACCGTCGCGACCGGGATCAAACCCGCGTCTTTCGGGTCAGCAGCCGAGTGCCATAACCACTGAGCCACTGCAGCGGGGCTCATCACGGGTTTACAGGTGTTTGCACGATGGGCTGCCTCATAAGACTTTACCGCATTTTCGCATTTTTGGCAGGAAATCATTTCTTTTTTCAGGGTCGCAGTGCATTTCATAAATTGACCCAGATAATTCGGACAAGTCTTCCGGTCCCTTGAACTTTAAATTAATTAGATTTTACCGGCCATTGTTTTTTTTGTTGTCATTTTGCGGATTTCATTTTGCATGACCACATTACAGGTTGGATACTGCTGTGTCTAATCAAATAATATGCATATCTGAGCACATCATGTTTTTATACGGTGTTGAGGCAATCTAATTTTGTTATTTTGAAGAAAAAAATAATAATAGTAAGGGCAGCAACATTTGCTTGTTTATCCCTTTCTGAAATTTTTTTTTCTTTTTGTACTGAACACATTCAATATTCGAAGCAATTTTTTCTTCAAATTCGTATTCGAATTCAATACTCCCACACCCCTCGAAATCACCCCTTGCAGACCAAAACAGGAGCTGCTGGAAGCTAGACATGCAACAAAATGAAGCAGCCAGCATAAGTGCGTCGCACAGCGTCGGGGCACGGAAACAGAACTGCTCACTCCTCAAACACGAGTACAGTAGAATCACAGATATACGAATTTCATGGGGTCGCGAAAAAATTTGTATTACCTAAACAAACAAAATTCATATGCAGAATCATCAAAATGCATTCATGCAGATCTATATACAGCTGACGGGATTTATTTGCGGCCATACGGCCACAGCTCGCTACCGACGGTGCATATCACACGACTGGCACTCACGAAATCGGTGATAAACTACGTAGCTACTCACTGCCACTCACTGTTTGCAGTGCACATCGCATGATTAGCGAATGCAACGTCTGTGATGCAAGCTGCACTTAGTGCCCGAGGTGCAGTTGCATTGTAGTACATAATGCGTTCCAGGCGGGGAATTATATGAATTTGTATCATCATGAAATTCATATCAACAGTGTTCATACCACCAAGATTCTACTATATGTGGCTCCGGTAGTCCCCCGAGCGGTAGCACAGTGGTGGTAGAGCACACAGGATTGCAGGATCTCCGAATGCCCCCTCCATGCGTCACTCAGTGCCAACAAACACGCAAATGCAACATGGCTCACATGCTCCAGTACCCACTCGTCTGGTACTGTGTCAATGTGCAGTACAGTAGCTTTCACGATTCCTGAACATCCATGGTGTCGATTTCGTCTCTCCACACACGCATCACTAGTCCCGAAATCAACAAACTCTGCATCTGCTGTCATGGTCAGCCATATTGTATACGATAAGTACCATATTTTCACGATTGTAAGTCTACCTACCGTAAAAACCGGAATATAGGTCAAACTTTTTTTCAAAAAAACATGGTGAAAAGTCGACCCCCGTCTTATATACCGGTCATTGGCGGAAAAAATACGGTGGCGGAAAAAATACGGAAGTCTTGCAACAACGGGTGGCTGAAGTCAACAGCCTCCATCACCATCGCCATCAGCAGCAGTGCCGCCATTTTGCGTTTCAGTAGATGCAAAGCGGAAGCTAACGGCAATTTACCGTCGCCTTCGAGAAAAACACGATTGAGTACGAGGAAGCTCACGGGAACCTGGCGCCACAGCGCGAATTTGGAGTATCCGAAAAGAGCATTCAGTACTGGCGGAGGCAGAAGCTGCGTATTACAACTTGCAGCAACCAGGAGAAAACATTTCGTGGGCAGACCGTAGTGTATCGAGAATAGGAAGGAAACGTTGCTCTGCGAGCAAGATCGCTGCCTGTGACTGCCGAATGCATCCGCGTGAAAGCGGCAGAGATCGCGCGTGCCTCTAGACTCACGAGGGCGCAATTCAAAGGCTCGCCATCCTGGTTGCGGCGATTCATGAAGAGGAGGGCTTTGCTCTACGGCGCCGTACTTGCCTGTGCCAGAAACAAACACGCGGGCCGATTGGTGCGCGATATTGTTAACAAATTTGCCGGGTGTACATACAAGCAGCATTTAAATGAAATTAAATACTGTCACCATTGTGCAACCTCTCGAGTCACATTTGTTTCAAAGTAAGGATGTCTTTCGGTACTTTTCCCATTGAAAAAGATCTTTTTCATTTTTAGAATTGGTTAGTTAGGGGGTCGACCTATATTCCGGTCCGACCTATAGTCCGGTTTTTACGGTATTTTTCAAAATTTGAAAATCCAAAGTGGGGGGGTCGACTTAAAATCGAAACCAAAGCATCGCACCACAAAAAAAAAAAAAGGCGAGACAAACGAGATATCAGGCATGCTACAGCATGGTTGCATTTTTGTTACGTGGCTCCGTCGCATTGCTCTTGGTGCTGGCCTTGAGCATCTGCTATGTCAACGTGCAGAACCGCATCCCCACCCCGTGCGAGGCAGCCGATGGTGGCTGTCGATAAGCAGCAAACCGGCACCAGCCCACTTCCCACATGTGGCCGCAGATTGCGGCTACTGATAAGCGCCAGCGGCCAGATAACACATTTGCCTTCTACTCTTAATAGGCACCGTTTAAGTTTTTTTTTTGTTCACTTTCAACCACGCACTCGGCGCTCAAGGGCGCATCGATAGTTGACGGAAAGGCCGCTGTTCCAATCGCGGCGGCACCGCCATTTGGAACCGCAGCGGCGCCGGAGAGTGTCTGTATCCGACTGAAGAGCCAAAGCTGCTCACGCATAGTTTCTCTTTGGCTCTGACGCATTTGACTACTGCCGGCCGCGTTTCACAAGTTTTTAATGTAGTGCTTCGTTAGTCATTATTTGTGCTTCGGGTTTGGTAAGCGACCAGCGCTCGTTCACAGCTACATTCAAGATTGCTGTCGTTCTTTATGCCGAAGAAACGAACAACTGCGCGCCAGGCCGCTAGTTCGACGTTCGCAACGGTGACACAGGTGTGGCAGCTGCAGCGATGCAAAATTTCAAATTTCAAATATTTATTCCAACATTACACCATACAGATATAATGTCGAGGATGGCAGGCAAAAAGCCTCCTGGAGGCTTGACCGGTCCTGCATCCTGGTGTACACTTGGCAGAGCAGCGGTGGCAGTCAGCTCATCAGTACACAGGAAGTGAATAAAGAAAGCCCAAAACAAAACATAGAAACATTCACAAATATGTATGAAGGAGAGACAGAGGTATTAAAGAAATAATAAAGACAAAAATATATTACATTTTATGCAGTATAGGAACGCATGAAGTCTTTAAAGTTTGACGGGTTCATGCTTAGAATGTCGATACCCATTTCAATTAGGGAATTCAACAACCTTGGTAAATTATTCTCAAGCATCTGTTTGCTATAATTAGTTCTGTATCTCGAAACATTCCATATTTCTGTGCGGCGTGTAGTGTAGGCAGGTACATTCTGATGCAGGTTCGCGATTTTCACTAACGTAAAATTATGTTTCCTGCTGCTATAGTAAAAATCCCGCAGAAGTCTGTATGTGTAAATGTCGTGAATCTTTCTTATATTATACTTCTCGAAGAGTGGTTCAGTGTGTTCCGTAAAGGATACATTGGCAATAATACGTAGAGCCCTTTTCTGCATGATTAATATATTATTAAGATTTGATTGTGTCGTTGTATCCCATACTAAATGACCATAAAATTTTCAGCTGTTCCACGCGATGTTGTGATGTGGCTGTTTGCGAAGTGCGGGATTTCGCTGCACGACGATGTTAGAACGACGAGCTGATTTCACTGCACGACGATGTTAAAACGACGAGCTGTGGGACCGCAGCAGTGATCACGACAGCAGCGCTAGTGAGGACGATGGCGCAAGTGTGGGCGAGTAGTCCAGTGACATACATTTTCGTTTTGGAATGCGCCCACAAGCGTGCCCGCACGCGGCAGCTGATAGCGGCTGGTGATAAGCAGAGGCCAAAGGATAGTGCTATCGCGTTCTGTTATTAAAGGAATAGTGTAAACGACTTCCAGGTTTGTCTTTTTTTTTTTTTTTCAAAATGTGATGTGGGGGAGTCGACATTCTAGTAGACTTACAATCGTGTAAAAACGGTAAACACCGAAGGTATATTCGGAGCTACCTTAATGGGCCAGAGAAGATCGCGTTTAAGTATAAAGTTGGTTTCTGAAACACATCAAGGCGCTGGTAGTGATGGAAGAGAAAGAATTCTAATGCCAGTTTGTGAATATGGGGCCAGTCTGACCGCTGTTGCCCTGGGAAACGGTCTCTTCTCGCATTGCTGGCACTCTCCGGTGTCCCTGCCGCGTGTCTGCTGTCGGCGCCTGAATCACATGAGCAACCAACCGAGAGGTGGTGCTCGCCCTGAGCAGTCTTTGCCACGTCCTGTTTTGCACTGCTTGTGGACTTGAATTGCTGTAGCACAATTTGGTGTGACACTACAAAAGCAAAAGCTACAGAGACTGCTGCGCTTGTCAACGACAGGCACCAATTGCGCTACAGCCCGGCACGTTGTGTCAAGAGCGTCTGCTCGTTGCGATCGTAAATGTTCCTCCCATGGCTGTTTATCATCATGAAGCTTTCGCATAATTCGACCACATTTCAAGTAATGCAGCATTAGTTAACGGATAGCCAACGCGGAGGTTTTGTTATATAAAGGTCGACCACCACAACATTTTTGTTACATGGAGTTCGCAAATACACACGCTTCAATGGGGGCAGTGTCGGGGAGTTGAGAAACTTCATAACAGAGAAATTCTCTACATGGAGGTTCATTACATCCAGGTTTAACTATACTGTCACTCAGGTTCTGGGTTTGCAGAAAATTTCACCCATCGCCTCGAAGTGGCTCCGAGACTAGCCAATAGGAGAAAGCATTTTGGGTACATACAACCTTTATCCGTAAAGTTTCGAGGCTGATTTATTTTCTTCTCTAGAAATGATTCTACAAAACAAATGTTGGTGCGTATGTGTAGCGCCATCTTTTCAGGCTAACCTGAGCTATTTATGTTAATCGCTGTGGCAGCCGCTTGATGGCACTACATGTAGAAAAACACGTTGTCACTAGTCGTCTGTGCATTCTACTGTGAGTGAATGTGGAGAGATGGACGTCCACCTCGAACAGCGTGTAAGCATAAAATTCTGCGTGAAGCTTGGCAAGACCGCTACACAGATGTATGAACTCCTTTGTGACCCTTACGGCAATGAGACGTTATCGTGGGTGCGAGTTTTCGGGTGGCACAAGAAGTTCGTTTCGGGGAGAACGTCAGTGGAAGAAGACAAAAGGCAGAGGCGCCCTTGAATCTCAAGGATTGAAAACAACGTGGCTCGGATCAGGGAAATCGTACAGCAAGACCGCACCACTACAGTCCGCATGCTATCAGATGCTCTCGACATTAGTACGACAACATGCCACCAAATTTTGCCTGACAACTTGGGGAAACGAAAGCTGAATGCCAGACTTGAGCCGCACTCCCTCACGCATGACCAGAAGGACACGTGGGCATCAGTGAGAGCTGATTTGCTCTCCGAGACAGAGAAGGATGCTGCATTCATCGACAGCATCATTGCTGAAGACGAAACATGGTGTTTTCAAGACGATCCTCAAACAAAGAGGCAGAGCACCGAATGGCGGTCCACTAGCCCTCCGGCATCGGAAAAGGTGTGGCGACAGAAGACCAAAACAAAGAAGATGCCGATAGTTTTTTTTCGATGCCAGCCAGAGGTGTCATACACCACGAGTTTCCCACAAGGGCAGACGGTGAATCAGGAGTTTTATATCCGCGTGCTCCAACATATGTGTGATGCACTGCGACGCCGTCGCCCTGACTTATGGGCATCTGGACAATGGAGCCTTCTTCACGATAACGCAAGGTCGCACACTGCTCTCAGCTTGACAAAATTTCTCACCAAGCACAGCATTACAGTACATCCCCATCCGCCATACTCGCCTGACCTCTCCCCATGCGATTTTTTCCTGTTTCCTCGTGTGAAGAGAGCCCTAAAAAGTGCCGGATGTAGGGAGTGGAGGCCATTCAAGACACCACGACAAAGGAGCTGACAGCCCTGCCAAAAGAAGCGTTTTCCAACTGTTTTCAAGACCTCAAGAAGCGTTGGAAGCTGTATATAGACTCCAAGGGAGACTATTTCGAAGGGGTGCTGTACAAATGATTTCAAAGTTAAACAAACTTTTTTAATGGATTCTGTCTTGGAACTTTACGGACAAAGGTTGTACGTGGCTTCCATTTGTTTTGCAAGGGAAGCTCACTTTTCTAGAACAGTTTTAGCGAAGAAGCTGCCATTGCTTGTTTCATATCACCCATGTTAACAATACGGTTCACAGAAAACCTGCTAGGAACTGTGGAACAAATAAGGGTGTTATACAGTACATCTCTCATATGTTACAAGTATCAGTACGTCAAAAATGCAGTTAGGTGCCACTGTGCAGTGTTCCTTGGGTCTATACATTGTTATAGAAAAGCAATGTATTACCAAAGAAGGATTTTTATCATCCTTTTGTGTTTCATGCTGTTTGAAGTCCTTAAAATGGGGTACTACTGCAGGCCTACTTTTCTGAAAATGTGAGATGACTTGAACATGCTGCAACCAAGCAACAAAATGCACCCCTCTGCTGCTAAGTCTCGTTGCTTCGTGGCAGTTCCCAAGGAGTAAATGAACCCCAAGTGCTACGTTATCTGCTAAAAATAAACACTGAACACTTACAGGTTCTCTAATCTGAGGCTATTTTTTGTATTCATGAATTTAATCACATGCAAAACTTCACGCATATACTGAAAAACTCAAGCTCAAAAGCTCCTTACACTGCCAGACGAACGACCAGAGTCATCTGCAGGAAGAGGCATATCCTCTGTACCAGGGCGCCTGGCTTGCTGCTGCAAAGCTGCCCACAGCAACGCTCCACGCCCACCACGGCCGCAACCTGCATAAGGCTCATCGTCCTTGGAGGCCTGCATGTGAAATGGAGTGGTGGAAAAGTGACTACACTAGTACAGAGGGTTGATATATCAGCACCCGGATACCCTTGGCAAGCTTGTATCAAAATGCCACTGTCACAGAAGGAACTATCGCCTGCAACCCTGGGATCAGCATCATAGCATGCATTTCTATGACAAATTTTTTATGGCACAAGGGCATCTGTGGCCAAAGAGCGCCATGGCACAAGGTTTTTTTTTTCTTTCACTCAAGGTGTGGTCAAAGACCCATTTCCCAAGCATTTCACCATAAAGAAGCAGGGCCCCAGGCAGGGGAAGCTTTTACCCACTGTATCACCAGTGGGTATCCTGGCGGCACTGGGGATCGAACCTCGCACCTTTCGCATGCGAGGCAGATGTTTAAACAACTAGGCCACCGCTGCGGTCTAGCATGCATTTCTAATACACTTAATGCACTGCATAGTGCTTAATTATTAAACAGGTGGCGCTTATGGTTACAAAGTTGACTGTCAATTGACTCAACATCACAGGTACAAACTCCACTGAGAGTGCAAAGGACTTCCAATGAAAAAGATGCACTGACAATAGAAGGTATTCATGTGACGTCATCCACAAGGGGCACTAGCAGCCGGTGCATCATTCGCCGTGGTGGTGGTCGCACACGCGAAATGTATTTCGCGTCTCGTCACTGATAATTTCTGTCCGGCCTGTAAAACCATGTTTGAGTAGACACACCATGAACTGCACGAAACAGAAAAGAGCGGGCAAGCTTCAAGGGACACTGAGGAGAAATTGAAGTTGGCTTGTATCGATAGAATACCAGCTCCTGATCACAAAAACGCCACTCTTACTGAAAACAAAGCACTTGGAAAGTAGAAAATAGCAAGAACCAAAATACAGGTATCGCTGCCACAGGCCAATCTCACAAGTACAAGTGTGATGACGTCATAGGACAAGAGACGCCACCTTGGAGGAATTTTCCTTACTCCATGGAGCCACGAATGTCTGAGGCTAACAAAGGAAGGTTGCGCGGTTCAATATTGAAGTAAGTTTTGTTTTAAAACCGATAGTGCACCTTTATCACACAAGGAAGACAGACAAAAGGCAATCTGAATGTTGGAAGCAAAGAAAACCGATGCTTGGCAGCGCCACAGGCGGCCAGGAGAGTTTCGATTTGTTATGGCGCTTCGCGTCTATGAGCTTTGCGTGCCCCGTAGTTTTGTTTTTGACGCGCCTCGATTTACAAGCGCCGAACGGCAGAGGAACTCCAAGTGCCACTTCAAGTGCTAGTTAGTTAACCTTTGAAGAAGCCTGTTGAGGCTGGTTAGATGATCGCCACGGTCGATGAAAAACTATGATGACACGATGGTCGGTATTGTACAAGGCAGTTCGCAGTATAAAGAGCACTTGTGCCTTCGCACGCTCGCCTGGCGAAACATTCCCGGCTGTGCCAATCAACTTCAAACTACTTAACCGAAATCGTTTTTTAGGGACGGGAGACAAGGTACAAGGCAGTTAAGAAAAATTGCTAATGGCCTAGCACTGTTAGGCCAGGATATAAGCAGCGAAAGCGCGGAGACTTCTGCATCGGAAAAGTGCATTCACTATATGCGCCTTTATTCATGGCTAGACCTTGAGCCGTCGTGGTGGAGTGGTAGCGTCTACGCCTCCACGGCAAAGGCTCTGGTTCGATTCCGAGCCTCGGCACAGGTTTTTTTTTTCTTTTATTTAGTGAGTGGGCGGGGGGTTTCAGTGGCTCCCATAGATGATGCCACCGAATACGTTGGTTAGCAGTTAAGCGCAGGCTCTGTTAAGGCGCGATTATACTCCGGTGTAACGCGATGCGCGCTGCACGGCGACGTCACGTCGGCCAAAGCGAGACCCTCTATATTCCAACTGCGCTTAACCACCGACGCGTTCGGCGGCTTCGGCGCACTCTGACCGCACTGGCGGAGACTTGGAGCATGTCTATATTTCGCGCCGAATGCTCCAGCCGCCGCTGGCCCGGCCAAACCGATTCGGCTCCGCGGCGAGGTGCACGTTGTGACGTCATTCGATAGCTTCAGTAGTTGGGCGGACCTGTTCTTTTCAAGCTCTCGGCTAATTTAATCCATTCACAGTACACATCTGAAGGTACATGCAAGTGGGCGAGAGAGCCCGATCCAGTGGACCCCGTACCTCCGGAAGCCGTTGAAGCGTTGTGCGTCGGCTTTACTTTCAAGCCGCCAACTTTAAACGCGAGCGCCCTTGAGCACCCATCCGTTTTTTGTGGCAAAAAAATAAATAAATAACCCGCCTGCTGCACCGTGCAACCGCGCCATTCAAGGAATCACAATCCGTTGGACCCAAAGCCCCAGCCAGCCTCCGATGGGCGCGATGCGCCGACCTTGTCCTGGCCCCTCGCGACTCCCGGCACTGGGGTTATATTTAATTTGCAACGGCTGCTCACGGCGGAAGGGGGGAAACGACCCGCTGTCGCCTAACCTAACCGTGCTCCCTCAAAAGCATCGCACACTCTGTGGGGCTGAGGTCGCTGAAATGCAAGCCGGAGTTTTTGCGAGAACTTCGTCGTCGGATTCGGGAACGGGATCCATCATAACGCTGGCAAGACACCGGTGCAAATGTAAACGAAGCGATGGTAGCGAACCCCAACAGATGCCTTCAACGTGCAGTGGCGGTAGCTTTCATTTCGGCTGCTGCTAGACCGCACCGCTAGCCGCCAGAAATCGCGGAGTCTGCGTTTACGTCACGTCTCACGTCACTCCGTCGTATGACGTCATAAGAGTGCGCCGCGACATCATAAGAGTTCCCGAGTTTGAATCGGACCGACGGGAAAAACTTCTCAACTTCGAATCCAAATTTCTTTGAAATAAATGCATCTTTCGCTCCCGGACAAGCGGCAACAAAGCCATGAAATGCTGAACTATCAGATTTTGCTAACAAAAAAAATTTGATAGAGTTCTCCTCACTGCCCCTTGAAAAGGTTCCAGTTTGTTAAAACATTGACCCGTAGGAATGCGGAGGTGCTGGCATGGTGTGCGACGTACAGGACTACTGCCATGCGCTGAATGCACCGATATTGAGGCCTGCAGAGTGCACGGCGTAAGTTTGTCGACAGGCAAAGAAATCAAAGCATACAAATCTATGAGAGGGTGCACCTGCTTGAGCTTGACAAGCGGGCAAGCCCAAAAGCTATGCTGAGGGTGCCAACAGCCGAAGTGTCGTTTTTGGAAAGGTAATTAAAATGTTTGTTTAGCTAGCTTTACTGAAAGTGAAGTGTTACTACTGAATCTAGTGCACTGTGCATCATTGCATTGCTGTGAACCAGCCTAGATTCCAGGTCTTGTGCATTCGAAGCGGCGCTACAATGCTACAATTAAAACATTCTCACTGGGTCTGCCGTTCATGCTGCGAGCACATGACAGTATTTGCTTGACTACAGCCACTGGAAATATGAGTTTCTGCTATGCCAGTTTTAGAATTTGGGTAATTAATCATGTGCTGCTTATCCATGATGCGTCCTGCATGCAGTAGCATACAGTTATCAACTGATATTAAATGCTGCAAGTCGTGCACATTCTTGAGTGCAGCGCTGCCGGACAGTTTTACTGCCAGATTACAGCACCGGGTGGCCGCCCAACTGAAGCACTGAAAACAGGCAGCTCGGTTATACCACGGCACACAAGAATTCTACTGCAAACTTCCTGTACGCTAACAGTTCCACAAAGAAAAGTGGATGTTGACATAACAATGTGCAAAGATGTTACGGATCACTAACGTTTCAGGCCAGGTACCTCACGGCGTACCGTGACACTGGGTGAGCTGGCGTGAAACGACCACAAACATGGCGCGCTTGCCGCGACAACTGGTAGTGTGGCTTCAGTGAATACCTCATATACACTGCAAAACAGTGCTCGAAGCAATACAATAAATGGTGTGTCACTTACAAAAGAAAAAAAGCTAATGCTACCGAAACAGAGTACAAATAAAAAAAATTAAGATAGAAATAGGTGTTGCAATAATAGCCACACAAGACACCCGACAACAGTCGACGCAGAAGTGCAATTGCAGCATGTCTAGCTTTATTAATGCTATTGTTTAAAACTGGAGTGTAATGTTTAAGGCACATTGTCTTAAACGTGAAAAAAAATGTACGAGAAGCAATTGGCATAGTTGGATACAAGTTAAGAAAAGGCGGCTTTCCTCCCTCGAAGGACCCCCTTCCATTCAATGATGTTGGCAGGTTCTCAAGAACCTGGTAGCGTATACAGGGACGGGTCTACCCCCTTTCTTCTGCCACTCTCTGCATTGGCATGCTAGCAAGTCAAGATTAGCGAACCTCTCAATGCCCATCATCTTTGTCGTGTAGCAGCTACACTGCAAAGTCAGACAGCCAAGACCCTCAACTGGTCTGCCAGTTGACAAGAATCATGCACACATAGGTATAGAATGCTGCAGTGCACAGTTGCTGAGGCAGCAGAATTCCTAAATGACACACATTGTAACATGGCTTGTGTAGAATAAGTAGTCGCAAGAGAAACCAGGCAGTAAACAAAATTGACTAAAACTGAACGCTGCGAAGGTCCGCAAGCACAATCGCACCTTTGTTGCCACACTACAGCAGCTATATCCCATGATGGGGTTTTCCACTGTATGCTACAATCTAAACACGCGACTAGTAATGGCATGACAAACGTCCACTCTTCCCCTTAGTGTAACGCAGGTTTCCTCCCTTCCAACTGAGCAGCAGCTATCGTGCAACTTGCTTCATCTTGGGAGCAACCAGTGTGACACGATTTCCTTCTTTCCACACTAATGCAGCTGGCACAACACTTGGGCACAGCTGTCGCAAAGCTCATTTTCCTCCTTACCACTTGACAACCTGCCCACCGGGGTGTGGGCAGCCTGCCATCCTCTGGCTTTAGGAGAGTACAGGATAACAGCTCTTGGAAAGAGCTGTCAGGTAATACAGAGTATCTTCAGCGCTCTTATCATTTCTTAGATTTCTAAATGAAGAGGCTCTCAACAGCCCCATTATGGGTTTCCACGATGTTTTTGCAAATGTTGCAAAGCATGCCTTTTGTCACAAGCACAGACGTCCTTAGAAACGGGAGCCAAAAGTCCAAAGCACTTGTCTAAACTCTAGAATGTTTGGGATAAATTCAGAAAATGGTTTTTCTAAAGAGTCATTTGCCTTGTTATGATAACGAGCTAATCTGAGAATATCGTACAGAAGATGTATCCTCTCTTTGGTGTGAAACTTGTCACCCTGCTGAAGAACCTGAATCATGCACCAGTAGCAGGCCTCAGATACATGGGCAGCCTAATGAACATGGCAGACAAGGACCTCAGGATGTAGCTCACAGCATTTTTACAGCATTCTAAAAAGATTTCTGACAAGCTACACAAGAACAGCCAGAAAAATGCCCACTATAACCAACAAGGCAAAAATTAGGGGGGGAGGGTTATTGAGTCCAAGCGTTCCTTGCACAAAGAGCATCCAGTATTCCTTGCAGCTCACAGCTGACCTCTATATTAACAACCAAATTGTTGACACCAGTGAAAACCAGAGGTGCCAGAGAAACTTGCGCACTACGAACAGACCTAGACTTGTAGTGCGGGACGGATTAAACGTGAACAAGCTTCAGCCAAAGGTTCAAACTTGCTGCCTTTCTCTGCTCCATTGTTTCGGAAACTACATGCATGTGGCTAGCCCGTATTTTTTTTTAGTGTAGATTAACTTCTTAAGTGGTAATGTGGAATGATCATTTTGCACAAGGGTGCTGCCAACACAAGGATGCTGACAGAAGTCAACAAGAGCAACAAGCCTACTACTAAAACCAACTGGGCACAGCTCGTGCACCAGTCAAGTAAATCACTACTTTGGTAAACTGAATTTTTTTTTGCCAATAATCTCCGCATTTAGCATTTGAACCGAACACCTAGCCGAAAAATGCCAATTCCCCAAAAAAGAAATCAACGCCGGAAAACATACGCCGGATTTGCTCAAAAATAAACACTGGAGAGTACACGGCCCAGTTATACACCAGTGTTGCTACCAGGATTCGTTCGAAGTTATTCATCCTTGCTACCACGGCGTAAATAGCACTACAAAGATCACCCCTTTTCCCCAGAGAGTGAAATACAAAGTTGCAATCAAATTACGCTACAAAAATCGGCCATCAGACAACTTCTGCACAAGATTTAAATGCCAAGGAACAGCTGGGACGCCAACTCCTGCAATGGCCAGGTAACCGCAACAAGACAGTAGCTTTGTTCGATTCAGCCGTGGTTCTCTGCACCGCCAGCACCGGTTCACGGTGCGCTGCACCGAAGCCCTCGATTCACATCGCCCCCTGCGCCACTGGCCACTGTCCGCGATTGATTTGGGTGCAGCCGTGGTGTCACTGTGGTGCAAGGAACCCTGGCACCGTCCGCGAAGGAGGTGCAGGAAAGTTGTGCACATGCAGACAGCTTTGAGCAGACGGCGCTAACATGCTCGCAAGTATTGAAGGTGAATTGAGGGAGTTTTTCAGTGTCGTCGACGGGTCCTATGTCATTTTGCGAGAAAATGACGCTGAAATATATGCAACAGCAGGTAACTGTTTTTTGTTGTACCTGCTACTTGTAACAGATAGCTAAGCCATCCGTGTGCGTGCGAGTTCACACAAAACTTTTTTCTCAGACGGCACAACAATGGTGTGTGAGCTGTTGTAAAAATACGGGCAGGGCGAATCGCAGGCGTGTTTTGCCGGCGCCGGTACCTCTGCCTGCTGTGCTAGCATGCAGGCAGATGCTGCTGGTTCGCCGCTGCCTGGACATTAATTCTGCTGCGGATACGGGGATGCCGGGGCTCACGCAAAGCAGCGAGGTAGCTTTTAAACTGCTTATAAAGAGCTAAATGAGCGAGGCGGGCTTTCGACGGTAATTTGTGGGCGCCCCCCTATAGGCGTCGGTAAATATGTAGTGCCTTCAAGCGCGCCGAAAGTTCTTCGAACGACTCTCTAGATAGTCTGAAGAGCCTCATGAAGTCGAAATTGAAGTAGCAATTGCAACCACGCTTTTACAGTACTTCGGAATTCGGCTACAATCAGTTCAAACAAGCGAGTTGCGCCAAAGAGCAGCACGGAGTCGATTTCCTGCTATTCACTGTCGTAAGAGTAGAGCTACTCCATAACAAAGAACTATGTGATGTCCCCGTCGTCGGCCATGGCCAACTCCATGGACGACGCAAGTCTCGTTATGCACGAAAGCGACCACACACAAAAAACACACGCGAGAACTGCACCACTGAACACCTCCGCGGCGAGCAGACGACAAGAGCTGCCTGCACGCTGCACTCGATTGAAAATTGCCGCATATAAGGTGCGGCGCTGCTGACGCGCAGCGGGGCTGACTTACCCAAGGCATTGGGGTTTAGGGATAGTGAAGGGAAAGTGGATTTTAAGAGGTTAGAAGTAACCAAGCGAAGGTTATCTGATTGGTGGCTAAAAGCAAGACAGGAGTAAAATTTCACAAGACATGGCTAGGTGGCTTGAGCCACCGCCCGATGTAAAGGGTTCAGCCGTATCCATCCATCCATCCAACCCGCCCGATGTAAAGGGTTCAGCCGTATCCATCCATCCATCCATTTGCACCACAGAACTGGTGCCGTGAACCAGCTCTGAATCGAATAAAGCTAGTAATCGACAGCTCAAAGCCCCTGAAGAATTGTAACACTGTCTTGAAAATTAAGCAGGCCCATTTCACATCCAATATGCTTTATCTCGATAATGCTGGAATTCCAGCTGCGCAATGCCACACACTAACCACGACAACTAAGCCTAACTCGCCTGTCAAATCTCGCGCCATGCCGTGCGCCAACATGTCAGTGTGGAGAACACACGACCGGATTTAGCTGGTCGTGGGAGAACATAACCGTCATAGCGTAAAGACAGATGCATATTTTCCTCAACGAAAACCACTGCTCAAACGCAAGCTTGCTAGCGTTCCTTGCGTGCACGGAGACGCGCGCGCACCGAACGCCAACTTCAAGCAATACGAAACGCTAGGCCGAAAAAAGGCTGCAGGAAGTGCAAGCCTAAATAGAGGGAACAATCAAACATATTTTCCTCAACGAAAACCACTGCTCAAACGCAAGCTTGCTAGCGTTCCTTGCGTGCACGGAGACGCGCGCGCACCGAACGCCAACTTCAAGCAATACGAAACGCTAGGCCGAAAGAAGGCTGCAGGAAGTGCAAGCCTAAATAGAGGGAACAATCAACTGGCATGTCCGAAGCAGCAATAAACGGAAGTCGAAAAGAGTAAACGACAAATTCCGTAAACCCCTAGTACAAAAACAGCTCTCACCATATTAGGTCACGAAGAGGGTTACAACGAAACCGTTTGTGCACTGTGACCTCTGAGCGAGCCGCGTTCGATAAAGCCCGAGACCATGCGCTGCGCGCACCGCGCGTGAGCTCGCTTGCTTGCGCTGCTCAAAGAATGAAAAAAGGGGCGAGGGCATGGATGGAGGAAAGACGAAGTTCGCCCTCCTTCATGGGCAAGGGCTAGTGATGAATCCGCTGGATGAATGAACCTTTTTAAATCGCGGTGCTTCAAGCCACCTAGCCGGGTGGATGGATGGGAGGTAGAAGCGTCCCCTTTTACTTCTGTTTTTACGGAAGCGTTTGCGGGTAGGTAGGCTGGAAATGCCGATTAGTCAGTGGGATGCGTGTCTGCGTGACGTTTTTTTCGCTTCGCCCTCGTTCTCAACCGGATGTGGGGTCGCCGCGCCTCTCTCGGCCTGTCCTTAGAGCATAGAGCTAGGTCCGTCCGTCCGTCCGTCCGCCGCTAGGTCCGTCCGTCCGTCCGCCGCGCGCCCGCGCGTGGTCCGCGGGCACACAAGCGTTTGCGAGTCGGTAGGCTGGGAACGCTTATTGGTCAAAAAAATGTGACGTCATGCTTGTAACGTCAAGGTCACGTGATTTTTAATGACGTCAATTTTGGTTGGAGACAGACACATTTTCTCTAGGTTTTTTTCGGAATTCCCCACGTTTTCCCAACGCGCGCGGGATAAAAAAAAAAGCGCATCCTGCACGTGTGCACGTGTCTCTAGTTAGGCTAACTGCGCCGCTGATTCCGCATTGACTATTCCTGCCGAAGAGGCTCCAGGGAAGTCTGCCCTGTCTGCGTTTGATTCTGTTTGTTTACTCGTTTTGGCCAGCGACACGCGAGTACATGCATCTCCGCGAATCCGCCCAACACCCTCTCAATGCTAAGGCCTCTCCACCGGCCGCGTGACGTCACGCCAAGGGACCGTGCAGGCCCCGCGCTCCGCGATTTCAGCGCGCCGCGCCCGTCTGCACTATTCGGGTACTGCCGTACGTAGCTGCCTTATAAGTGATTCCTTCATTTTCATTTTTGTCGTTGCTGCAGAAAAGAAATTCGCTAGTTTGTGCGCGCCTTAGGCTATCATTTTATCTGCTTTATATATTTTTTTTATTGCAGAACACCTTATTGTCAAGAAAGTTCGAGCTGCTAATACAGTTTTTTATAATAAACAATTTAGCATACGGCCGCCAATTTCGCATTATTGGTCATTATAATAAAAAATTGATTAGTTAATTTCAATTAATCATCTAATTATTAGGTTCTATCACGTACATGATGTCTGCCGTGCGGTAAAATCCATCCGCACAGACCGCACATGCGTATATCTAGTTGTTAAAGTAGAAGTTCGTGAACATTGAAAAAAAAAACACCGTCTACTGCGCATTGTGTTAGTTTTATTCTGTATTGTGTTTTGCTTAAAGCTTTCACACACAGCAATAATGACACTCACAATAATGTTGCGCTGTTGAGTATTTGTACAGCTAATCTGACCCTTACAATAAAAAACGACGAGACACCAGCAATGAAGTGTGCGCAAAGCATTTTTATTGCTTGGGAATAAAACTTACTTCTTCTTAAGCGTTGCTGCTTTCCGGGCTGCGGCCTTCTGCTGCGCATTGTCTTGTATGGCATCATTTCTTAGTTTGCAAAAGTTGTTTAGAACAACGTTGGTTGCAACGCGTACTACCAAGCGCAGGAGAGTTTGTGCAGTGTGGCCATTTTCACATGTCTCAATGTCGTGTTCGTCCAGGAGGGAAATCGTCTGTGAAATCACGACACCACGTTGATTTCTACAGGAGAGAAAATCTTCCGCGGTTGCTCCAAAAGACAACTTCTCTGCAACTAGTTTAGTCATCAGTACCATGTGAACTGTGCATGGCTGGGGAAACTTCAGCCCTCCTCTCGACAGGTTAGCTATCATGGCAGTATTTTCCGCTTCGATCTCTCGATTTTCAATCACCAATGTGCTGAAGCAAGCAGAACATGAAAGCTTCTTTAAAGCAGCATGAGCAGCGTATCCTGCAATGTAGACAATAGCATCCATGTCAGAGTGGGCGTGTGTAATATCGTCGTCGCTGACAGCCACAGAAAAGTTGCATGGGACAAGATCCTCACTTACGTCTTCAAACTCTGTTTCCTCGCGTGGAAATGTCAAAAGTTTTTGAAGACGAAGCTTCTTCTCACATTCGTAGAGCTGACGCACGGAAATGTGGTACTGTGATCCTGCCAGCTGGCGGTAACGGCCGAACCGGTCTTCTAGCGCATCCGTCTGAAATTTGCCCAGCAGTACGTACTTGAAGTGAAGTTCTTCTAAGCAGTAGCGCGAGAGTTCTACCAGAGAATAGCATGTCAGTCGCAAAGCACTGTGAGTCTCTTTCGTCAGCGAGCCACTGGTGATGTTTATTCTTGCCCAAGCGTCCAACCAGTCCACAACGCCGCTCAGGAAAGCTAACTGTGTGTCATCAACAGACCTTACAGGGTCTTGCATGCTGTCCCTTAGCCTCTGGCCTTTGCAAGGGGTCTTAACATTGACTATTTGCCACCATGTGAGGATAACGTCAATGAAAAGAGCAGTCGACTCAGCTTGAGGAATCTTGAACGCGGAACCATGTGTCCTGAGGGCATTTGAAACAAACTGATTAATGACGTCGAGAGCGAGCTTTACATTTTGCCGCTCCATTGAGGTTGGATTCACGGCTTTTGCGTTCAGTCTGTAAGCAGCCTTCACAAGCGACGTCTTCTCTGAAGAATAAAGCTGCCGCACAGCTGCGAAAGAAGCAGCTTTCATACGAGGAGGCCCTTCGGGCATTGCTCCACTCAAGTCCATTTCAGGGAAATAGAGGCATGTTCCAGGGTTTTTCTGGTTAATCCAATTGTTCCTAATGCACTTCAAGAGATGCACAGGATCGACCACGTAGAAAAGAGGGCGAGCGTTATCGGCTGGATGGGGATAGACAATGCTCACCTGAGGACTTGTAGCAAATAACGACATCATCTTGCGGTTCAGAGCATTGTTGTCCGTTATCACAGCGATAATTTTGAGCCCCATTTTCTCAACATTAATGATTATGTTCTTAGCATGCTCGTGCAAAATTTCTGCGCTCAGTTTGCTCACAGGTAATATGTGAATGACGTCCTTGTTTGCAGAAAGGAGTGATTGTACCATGAACACATGGGCTGTTGTTGCTGGTTCCGTTGAATGAACCGACGATCCTACTATTGTGCCCCCTTTGTAGTCGAAGTATGGTTTTATGTGGATCTCATCGATCATCAGGGTCACTGTCTTCTCGTGGTCTTTCATTGATTTGACTCGTTCTCGGATGTAGGAGAGACAGTGCGGTTGATTTTGCTCCACAAGAGGGTCAGCTTTGTAATTTGAGCAAACACGGCGCAGTGTGGAAGGATGGGGCAGAATGATTCTTGATGCAGCTCTTGTGAAGTGATATGCGTGAGGAGAAATTGAATTCAAAATACTGGCGAATACCAGCAGCTCTGCGCTATACACATGCTGTTTCGCGAGGAGAAGCTCTATCTGCTCAACCAGAAATTTCAGCAAAGAAGACTGTTCTTTCGTCGTATCACTGTCCTCAATGAGGTCTGCAAGCAGTGAACCGACAAACTGCAATACTTTAGTATGTTTCGACTCTTTCGTCACCTCAGGTATATTATGCAAGCCTATCTCGAGTTCTTCTAGCAGCAAGGACAGGCTGGAGGTGTCGCATACTTGAGCTGGCAGAATCCTGCCTGAAGGAAGCGACAGAAGCTTCACTCCATTCAAGAAAACAGAAAGTGACAGATCAGGGAGAACTACCAAGGCGCATTTCACATTAGGTGAAGGATCATTCTCGATGAGAAGGAACCTAACGCACTGCTCATCGACAGAAACGGTCCAGAATTTCGTGTTGCAGATTCCAGGCAACTTAGATTTGAACTCCTCGTAAGATGAAACTTTGTTTCTTTTCTGTTCAAGCTCATTAGACTGAAGTGACTTCCTCATAGCCTCCTGCAAAGCAGCGTTTTCCCTTCTTGCTTTTTTCGTCTCTGGCGATTCACTCCGTCCAGGCGTTGAGGACAAGTATTTTGGGCAGTTTGGAAAAAACAGAAGGCGCAGCATCAATCTTCAACTGTAGCCTGTCACGCTTCACCTCTATTATTTTCCCTGTCAGTTCATCTTGGTGTGACAACGTCGTAATGAAGTCGCCTGCGTGGAAGTGCAGTTCACACCACCTGCACGAGAAATGAAGCAAGGCCATTCGCCATGACTCTCCTTGCCTAAAACACTAAGTAAAAAGAGTCTGAATAGTGAACAGCTTTTACATATTTACACAGCTTTTACACAAGCCTTATGCACATCCACAGAACTAAATGCTTCCTGGACAATTCATACATAAGTGTAAGAAGTGATATCATTGCCTACAAAGACAGCATGCCTTTCCGGGAGCGACAGCTCACAACTAAGATAATTACCAGCGCCTATTAAGCAATATTTCAGAGTCTTACCCTCGAA